>NW_026273437.1:17500-59801 GCF_020536995.1 Dreissena polymorpha | reverse complement strand
ACACTCAATCTCGACATCAAAACAGTTTGTGCGTCCACCTTTTATTTTCAGAGGCAACAGCGTTTTTACTTAAAGGCTTTGTTCTCATTTTAGTACTGACTTTCATATTCCTATCAACATGTTAACATGTATAAGTATAGAAAGCAGTGGAAGCGTGGCCTCACTTTAATACATTGCATTTCAACCCGCGAGTTATCAGGGTTTATTTACAGGTCATCGCTGCGTCCGAAGACGCTTATGTGCTGACCTGAGTTCGTGGCCAGTTTGTTATATAATATAGATCCTATCCGTGAACTAGGTGAACTGAGATTTTCTTTAGACCACAAAGATGTTAAATGAAGATATTCAGCGATATAATTATGGTATGTCAATAATAGAGTCTTTATGTGTTTTCAACAATACCATGATAAATATTATTTTTAATTAATTTAACAAGAATTATTCCACCATATTGCCTAATGTATTAAGCATGAGCGCGATGATTCTCGATACTGTTAATAATCGAATCAAAAAGCAATGCCCGACAAACCACTAAAACAGGTTTGTTCGAAGAACGCGCGTATAAATATTTAAAATATGTGCGGATACTTCGCGTGTGGCCGGTTGACTCATATGTTTAAATTTCACTTCCATTCTTCATTTGGTTTTCTGTTTTGTATCTATAGGTTTATGACCAGCAATATGTAATTATGTAAAATAAACCGCGAAAACTCCGCGTAACATCCCGTATTGCGTGTGATCCAGCTAAGAACTGCACAGAAAAAGACATTCGCTATCCTTGGTCTCATTTTTTGAACTCTTTACCTTTCACAAACTCAAACCACAATCAACGCCGTATATCTTTTTAAAAGATATTTCTTGTTTCAAGGTGAGCAGATCGCTTCAATCTCTTTTAAACGCGTCAGCCGCGAGAGGGGTTTTCAAATTACTTTCCATGTATATTAAATATCTAACTTGTTTTGAAATTGAAGCTGAAGTTTCATGCCATATGATAGTTTGTAATTAATGCATTTTTTGTGATTATTTATGACTGAAATTTGATGTTTCCCCTTACAAATAAGCTGCTGTACTTGATGTTTTCACATCATAAATTTGATGACAAAAACAAAATGCTTTTTATCAGTAGTTGCGATTCTTCAATGCCTTTATAATAATAACCATTCTGTCGGATTGTTACACATTTTATAATTTAAATGTAGTAAAACATGTGTAATAAGTAATCTAACACGTATTTACTGAGAGGAGAAAATCACGCCTATGACGCAATATAAAATGATAATTTGCGCCCTTTGGGCATTCGTATTTTAGCATTAAATGATTAAACAAATGTGCACAACTATGTTTCTTTTAGATTGTTTGTTATACATTGTGTTATAAGTTTATAAAAAATATGCGAAAGTTATTTATACACTTTAAGCAGATCCAGTTTGTTTTGATCTCCTTAATTTAGAACATGTGATTGACATTTAATGTTGTTGCTAAATAAATTATCGAAAGAGTTCATGGGTTAAAGTGAGTTTACTACGCCGAAAACATTAATTAAATTATAGGAGTGGTTTATTGTTTGCATAGTGGCAGGCAATATGGTTAAAATTGAAGAAACTTATTTTATATGTAATTGAAATATAACCTTTACCAAATACCGAAAAATGTATATTGGAAGTAAACTAAGTTAATTATATCATCCCTTAACATGTTAAACAACCATATATGCTTTATGCTTTTTTGCTGGTCGGTCGAGTGATGTTGTTTTGCTGGTCGGTCGATTGATGTTGTTTTGCTGGTCGGTCGAGTGATGTTGTTTTGCTGGTCGGTCGAGTGATGTTGTTTTGCTGGTCGGTCGAGTGATGTTGTTTTGCTGGTCGGTGGAGTGATGTTGTTTTGCTGGTCGGTCGAGTGATGTTGTTTTGCTGGTCGGTCGAGTGATGTTGTTTTGCTGGTCGGTCGAGTGATGTTGTTTTGCTGGTCGGTCGAGTGATGTTGTTTTGCTGGTCGGTCGAGTTTTTTTTTTAAAGTTTCATCTCGAACGTTGAATGTTTGTGATGAATTTTAATCTGCATATAGTCTGCAAGGTCGATATTTCAATCAAACTTGTATGACCCACAACTTTCCAAAATCATATATTCCATATTTCTATGATTTCCTTCGACTTACTGCATGTATTCCAAGAAGTCAGATGTCTTTTCTTCACATATTATTCACAAGGGATGAATCCGATGGTGAAATATTGATGCTATGAACGGTTGACCTGAATGTGGAGATGATGTCGCATAAACCGTCACCATGACAGTGCGAGGGCATCTAATTGTGAAATATGGAAACGTAGGCATAAAGCAATTTATGATCGCTGATTGTCAGATACATTATTTATTTTAACGAGTATGCACATACTAGCCGAAATGGCTGAACCGTCCATTAATAAGATGACAATTTCTCGAGTATAAATACCTTATTTTTATGGCATATATAAACGAATGTGTTTGGATCTCATTATCGGATATATTCCTTTGCTAAGCAGTTTCTCAATGTTTAAAGTTCAAAGTTTGAAGTTCGATGTTTGAATTGGAAATATACGCTCAGGGTGTCCACGTTAGAGATAGGCTAAGATATTTGATGATAACAGAATCAGAAGAAACTACACCTAAAGCTTGAACTAAATGAGAATATATAAAAACATCAGTACATCCGTATAAATAGAACAACCAAGAAAACATGATTTTAAAAGCACCATACTATAAGTTGCAGTGAAGAAACTTCCTTAATAAAAGACGGTTCAGTGTCCGAGGAAGTACTCAACCAAAAAGTACTTATAAGGAGTTTTCTTATGATTGTATACGCTTCAAGAATTCATCAAAACTCAGTTATCTGCCATTTTATTCCACCAACAAGATTTGCATAAAAATGTTCAGTCCAACGCAATTTTATTTATTTATTTATTCAATAAAACGTGATAAAAAATAAAACTATGTGACACGCAATAAACGACTGGGAAGTGCTATATGAATGTATTATTATGAATCACCGCATAAGGCATGAGAATGGTTTTATTGAATACAGCATGTTAGGAAACATATTTTAAGGACTTTATTGAAGCGACAACACTAGTTATGTTTTTTCCGGAAAATGATGCAAGTGCATGTAACTCAAATCCATGTAAAAAGATGTGATCTGAATTAACGCTTGGTACAGTGACATAACGTTATACTTTCCATCTAGATTGCTCTCTATGTAACTCCTTATACGCGTACATTGCGATTCATGTTAATTCAATGAACAATTCAAACGTGTTTAAAACACTTACATATACCAGACAGTTACGGAATCAATATTTCAAATTGATTAAAAAAACACAAACAAACAACATAATTGTTGGAAAAATAAAATATCTTACCAATTTCAGTTTGTCACTTCTCAATAAACTTTCACATACCCGGCGTTTTCGTTTGAAGTTAAACGAAGTGTATTTTCATTCAAATAACGTTTTTCTAATGGCATGATAACAGGAAATAGTAGATGCATCGTTGAATTTATTTCACTTTGTAAATCAAACAGTTATAGCGAACGGATAATTTTAAAACGTTATAATCGACCAGCATACTTTTTCATAACCCCGCGGTCTCCAGGTCTTATAGACCTTTGCTATTACATATGAACTGTTTTCAACGTGGTCATGATTTGTTAATATAATAAATGTCAAAAACTTTTCAAATCACGTCGCCGTACATCTTTCATTTAAATTAAATGATCAAGCATAACATAATAAATAGTGCAAAACAGAAAATCATACAGAAACAAAATGAATTATAAACCAAGAATATGTGCATGTTTTTCGTCAATCATTAATCAATAATATATCTCAACTCTTATTTTAATACACATCTCATGCATGATCAAATAACTAGGATTTTTAAAACAAAAACTTCTCAAGCAGGTTGCATAACTGTAATCCGTTTTTCAAGCCAGTTTTGTTCGACAAACCTGATAACTGCCGCATCCGCGCCGAGAAAGAGTTGTATAATTTAAACCAAAGGTTTAAATGAATATCGTGTTAAATGGACAATTTGTTAACTTAACGTATATAGAAAAAAATCAATGAACAATTTTTTAATTATACGTGTCGCGGAAGAGGATGTTTATGAGTGATTAAAATCCACTATTTGCTGCGTCTTAATCACTTGGTATTTTTGCGCAGCACATATCATTCAAGATCTGAGGCTATTAATAGATACGGGAAAATAAAACTACCTGCTGATCAACAAGTATAGTCGGATATCGAGAGTCCAAAACACAATCACGCGTATGTTGCGTAACCTCGCTGATAGTGCTTGCTAGTTCAGCTGATATATCTGAGTAAGAAGTAATTTTATATTCACTAGAAGCTTTATTCTGAGCTGTATTGATGAAATTAATGTTGTTGTTTTTCGGCGTAGCTGTATTAAGCCAGCTTTTCACCTTACCTGACCTTTGTAAGTGTCCAACAAAATTCAAATAAAATTTCCCGCGGCTAGGTAAGAATGAATACACTTCATTTATTCCATTGGCTGTTTTGAGTATACCACCAGAACATTGGAAACATATCCGCGTCTTTGTAACACTGTTTTACTGCACGAAACTATTTTATCTCTAATAAAAGGGTTAATAGATAGAACAGTTTTACACTCAATCTCGACATCAATACAGTTTGTGCGTGCACCTTTTATTTTCAGAGGATTGCCAGGGCAAAAGCGTTTATACTTAAAGGCTATATTTTCATATTAAGTACTTACTTCCATATTCCTGTCAACATGTGAACATGTCAAAGTATAAAGAGCAGTGGAAACGAGGCCATCACTTTAATGCATTGCATTTCAACCCGCGAGGTATCGGGTCAATTCGCGGCCAGTGTTATACAGTGTCATCACCGGAGTTCGCGGCCAGTAAAATAATCGTTATATAATAAAGACCCTATCCGTGAACCAGGTGACCTGGGATTTTCTTTAGACCAGAAGAATGTTAAATGAAGATATTCAGCAATATAATTATGGCATGTCAATAATAGATTCTTAATGTGTTTTCAACAATACAATGATAAATATTATTTTTGATTAATTTAACAAGAATTATTCCACCATATTGACTAATGTATTAAGCCTGAGCGCGATGATTCTCGATACTGTTAAATAATCGAATCAAATAGCAATGCCCGACAAACCACTAAAACAGGTTTGTTCGAAGAACGCGCCTATAAAGACGGATACTTCGCGTGTGGCCGGTTGACTCATATGTTTTAATTTCACTTCCTTTATTCTTTTGGTTTTCTGTTTTGTATCTATAGGTTTATGACCAGCAATATGTAAAAATGTAAAATAAGTCGCGAAAACTCCGCGTAACATCCCGTTCTGCGTCTGATGCAGCTAAGAACTGCACATAAAAAGACATTCGCTATCCTTGATCTCATTCATTGAACTATCAACGCCGTATATCTTTCTATAAGATATTTCTTGTTATTATTGAGTGGAAGAAAAAAATGCACAATTGGAACTGTAATCTATATATGCAGCGTGTGTCCATGGAAAAACCCTCGACATATCCGTCACGCTAGTATATACAACATGCACATAATAGAAGCTAACCTTATAGAAATATACCTTACAATTGTTTGATGAACATGCACAACTGATCTCCTGTCTTTTTTTCTAAAACATCGTTAATCTCCATCTATAGGATCTCAGTATGAAACATTGAGATAATCACTTTTCACTGATTGTGCCAGAACAAGAATATTCTCTCAAACCAGACTAAAACTGTTAAACTAAAATATGTAAACACATAACTTAGAGACTCAAAATCGCTAAGTTTCAACGTTACTAACTGGGTTTTGCTATTTTCTCTTATTTGAATCAGCAAGTGTGTTAATGCCAGCATTTCGGTATATTTGTGTCTACTATGTTTATTTGGCCTTCGTAACATTGTAAATTATCTATGTACTTCTATATAGAAAGACTTAGCTGCACATGTATTAAGTTTTTCTTGAGAATTCTAAAATAAATGCATTGTGTTTAAGAAACGACTAAGCAATCTGTTATTAAAACGTTTTATTCTATTTAGTATTAATCTATTGCTGTGGCTGTGTCTATACAAATTTCACAAATACTGCCAACGATGATGTCATTAATGCAATCTCAAAGGTCTTGCGAACTCTTTTCAAAGCCGATTGCCACGGTCGTACGTTTCCAGTTAAGAATATTTATTATCGACCACTTTTACAATCCAAAGCATTTTATGCGTTTTCCTCATATTGCTCACAATTATGCCGAGTTCAATATGAAATTGTTTTTTAATAGAGGGATGACAAATCTTTGGATTAAAAACCACAGTGTCATATTTATCACATTTATGCATCTCGTGTCTGTGCGATCAAGGTATTGACCATTACGAGAGTTTTCTTTAAATGGCTATCGGCTTTGAAATTTATGTTGATGTAAATTTGTCATTAATATACAAATAAAGGACACACATCATATTCCAAATTTCCGGTATCTAGCCTTTTACAAGAATTTTCGAATACCAGATAATTCGGACACCATGAACGAAAATCAGTGTGAGATTAACTCCAACAATATAAATATTTCTATCGTGAATAATTCAATACCACTATATTTCCTCAGTGAAAATAACCCTAAAAAGTACCGCAAGTTAAAATGATTTAAGATTGTCGGTCAAATTAAAACAAAAACAAGTTTTGTCTGAAAATAATTACAGAGCATATGAACATTATTGTATACTAGTCAAATGTATTCAGATCTTGCTATTTTTAACAATATGGTATACTCATCGTTTGAATTGAAACTTGTTTATTCCTTATTGGTGCATCAAATAACATTAATAGATATATATGCAAACGATTTATAAATATAAATCTTACAGCGCGTCCATAATTTATCGAATAGCGAATAAGTTATAGATACAATAATTTAATGCGCTTCTATAAACACAGCCATTTTTGCGCAGGCGTGAAGGGAACACCGACTGCCGTTTTTCAGAGAGAAAACAAATTGTTTCTACGAGCTGCTTACCACTCAACGATGCTTTCCTTGGTTTGATCAATCCATTATTGGTTCTTACACACATTGAATCCACAAACGCCGACCTACGTCCCATATTTGTAGATTTTTTTGATTTTTTCTGCAACCAGCCAAGTGACGCCACAACCCGAAGTCGCATTGATTACATCCGAATTCATGTACCTATCAAATTTTTGTCAATAAAATGAACTTTGCCTTGTTGTCATCAGATTTCATCGTACTCATGCTAACCATCAGCCATTGGTACAGTGTCTACACTCCACCTCGGCTTACACCATGCCCTAGATTACATTTTACCCTGGCGTTTTCAGTATGAACTGCTCTACGTTCAATAAACATGCATTATGTTCAGCTCCGAAGAAATGTGTGTTCGGACATTTTCTGTATCTTTTCTCGTTGCTTCTTTTGAAGGTCTCTGACTGTCATCCGAATCCAGGTCCTAGATCAGTGAGTTTCCCATGCAAGGAGTGGTAAAGAGCCTGCGTTTGCTCAAAGACTGTTAGATCTATTCAGTGTACAAACTGCGAAAAATGGTATCATAAAAACTGTCTTCAAATGCCGAATCATTGATGATGCATTAGATGGTACTGACATCACATGGACCTGCTGACAATCCGGGGTCCCGAACTTAACTCAAGCCTATATATGAACTTTGAAGCATCTGCATCCTGCTCGACACCGTCCTCAACATTATTTTCTTCAATCAGCACTGACAGCTCTGTCTTTGGGTCTCCACAACATGCATCATCGCCTACCACTAGTCGTCGCAAGAAGAAACTGCAGGTACTTATCATCAACTTTCAGATCATGCGAGCTAAAAGGGAAGCATTCTGGGCACTACTCGAACAGTCGGACCCAGACATTGTCCTTGCCAACGAGACCTGGTTGAAACCTAGCATTGCCGGAATGGAAGTTCTGCCTGACAACTATAGAGTTGTGAGCCGCCGTGATCGACCAAACAGCACATACGGTGGCGTGGCGATTATAGCAAAACAAGACATGGAAGCCACTGAAGTACTGAATAGCGGATATTCAGAGTTTGTTGCTGCATCTTTCAACGCAACTACTTCGAAGAAGCCTATTATCATCGGCTGCCTTTACCGACCGACAAACAACGATACAGTGCAATCAACTGACCTCAGTAACGAGATCAAGAAAATTTAATTACTGTACAAGAATAACCACATCTGGCTTAGTGGAGTTGCAAACCTTCCTGATATAGACTGGTCGACAAACAACGTCTACGGTTACCAATACTCCATCCCCATCAATCAGACATTTATCGACACAATCAACGACATTGGCTGTGAACAAATAGCAAACTTCTGCACTCGAAACGACAACACCCTTGATATCTTTTGCACCAACAGACCAACTTTGGTAAATAGATGCTCTCCCATTCCTGGTATAAGTGACCATGACATAGTTCTTGTGGATTCCAACATCATCCCTAGACGGCAGAAACCAGTCCAACGCCGTATCTATTTGTGGAGTCATCAACAACCTGGTCTATAATCGAGCCCAGCACTTAATGATCCCTACTGGAGTACACACCAGTGGCCACGCGTACAGATACTTTCAACCATTCACCAGCGTAAATTCCTACATGTTCTCCTTCTTTGCTTCCGGAATCCGACTTTGGAACAGCCTACCAGAAGGAGTTATGTAAGCCCCGTCCCTAGAGGTCTTCCAGACAAGGATGGGCGCGCTGCATGAGTAATTCTGGAGCAAGATGATTTTGACCTGATTTTTACTGCACTGATGTTCCCTTCACTCATGTACATATTCACAATTGTTCGACGATGCTTCAGAGGGGCCAGCACTTAATCCGGAAGAAGAAAAAGAAGAAGCCATGGGATATTTATAGAAAGAAGCTATAATTTTCGGGATTTTTTTACTCGCCAACTTTATTTTTTACCAGTTGGTAATACAATTTCGAAATGAAATACTATTTGTACGAATTGATGAAAGGAAATATAAACTTGTTTCAATTGGCTATTTGCTTGTTTACCTTTTTATTTGAAACAAATGCAAAAAAGAACTTTCTTTTAAAATATTTTAATAGTTTACAATAAACCATAACGCATTTGGGCGCGTTGATAATTCTTCCCTCCTTCTACTTCATAAACCCATGAATTTCGACATTGAAGTTGTGTTGAAAGTTTCATTTTTATTGCTTAATAAAATAGTTATACAACAAAACCGTTGTGTGAATTTGTTGTATATTTGCATTTCATAAAATATGAAAACTTGCGCAATACCATTGTGATTCAGTGTCGCCCTTGCATAGTATTTTCGAAAGACATTTAGGACAAACGTATCGTTAATCGGTTATGCGCCGCTAAAAGCAAAACATCTATAAACATATTTGACCGGTATTAATGTATGGTACATCGAAGTCTTGTTTGGGACTTTGCACACAATTGTGATTTTAGAAATCAGTGACTGGTGTTGTGGAAACCGCTTGCAAGTTATGTGCAGTATTTGGTGATGCAAATGAGAGTGACAGCTGCTGATGATTCGGTAATTCACAGCGCTCTTTCCTGATAAACACTAACACGATTAGACCACTTTGGCTAATGAAATTAATGAATCATTCATGATCGATATGAATTTCAGAGTAATATTAATACATTGTACGACTCAAATAATATTTTATTAATTAATACAAACATAGGAAAATAAAAGTTCCAACATATTAGGTACCATAAAATGGTTCCAAATACCCAATTAAAGCAGTTCTTGGTTCGTTGTAGAAAATGTGTACATTTTTATTATTAAAATAGCAAACGAGCCAAATTATGTCTTATCATCTTGAACATTTTGCTAATAATTGGTCTAAGTCATGATAAGACCATATTTTGATGCAATAAAATATTATGCCCTTTCTACCGATAATTTGTATATGATCTTTAATGAACTTTTAATTAAACTTATTTGCATTCATGCTGTTTTTCCCACATTTCGTTAAGACGTGTCATCCATCAAAATAGACATGCTAATATTCTCAATGAAATGCAACATGACAAACGGATTGCATTGCTGACTTGTGATGATGTTTGCATGAAACTATAAACGGGTAAATACACGTATGTTCAAAAAATGCATGCAACACTGCACGCCCGCATCAATCACCTACGTTATGTGGTTTTTATTACAAGAAAAGAAAACAATACGAAGAAGGTCGATAGGTAAAACCTGACGTGTTTACATACAGTTTGCATTACGTGGTTTCATACTGTTCAAAAACGAATGATAATTACTAAATTACTAAATAAGTAAACGAAAACGTCTTCAGGTTGACATTTAACATAACATTAAATATGCCGTTTTTACGTTTAATATATAATCAATAATATTATACATTAACAAAGATACACAACTTTACTTTTTTACTAAAAATATGTTTACTATTAATGCAAAACGTCTTAATGATTGTCCAAACACATCGCGAAAATAGGTGACATAACGATAAACACACTATAAATAAAGCAAGTAGATTGATAATTATATATAAAAAATATTTACAATTCACTACGCATGCGCAATTTGCTTTCCTGGGTTTACCACGTGACGATGATGATCAATCTACTTGCGTTATTTATAGTTAACTGGTAGATACCTGGTAGACATACTCAGTAAAATTGTACTCAATATACTGAAAATACGAAAACCTTACAACTTTTTTTCAAGTAATGAAATATTTTAATCAATATAAACTAATAATTGTAAAAAATACGGTATTTTAGAACTTTTTCTTTTTTCGTCAATCTAGTTGACCACCCCTTTAACATAAGTACTTAAAATTGTTGTTTATTTAAAGATGGACAGCGTACGGGTATTTGTTAATGCTTTAGATTTTCGTAGACACTTGACAAAATTCCATCATTATAGTTGATTGACATATGACATAAGAGCTTGACGCCAACATCAATTAACATTAATGTTATGAATGTAACACAATAATTGAAAATAAAAAATATAACATGTAAAATTTGTGAGGACAAAACATTTAAGCTCAACAAAAACTAATACCTTAAAAGTACATTATGTTTATTCACAATAAATTTAAATAAATACAGGAATGACACCATAGAGCACAATTACATATATACTATATAATACTTTGTTAAGATTATTTGATGAATACAAAACATAATATAATTTCATTTAACCAAATATTTACCACACATACTCGTTTGATAAATACAAGATCTTACCCATTTCTGTCTATCTCCTTTATTTTATGAATTCAATAAAACTATGTGTATTCGACTCAGTTTTGTACCGGTATGATAACATACATATATTGACATGTCGCCGAGTGAATGAAAACGCACACTGCATAATGGGGCCAGTTATCTTTACATTCAGTGGTTGTCATTGGAAACAATCGCAGAAGATTTGTCACGCTAGCATGTCAATATTGCATAACAACTTCGATTTACTTCATTGGAAGATGTAAATATTAACTTTAAGATGTTGGTATTAACATAGCAATAGCAATAAGTATCTTGTGAGTTCGTACAGTTTCTAAATCATCGTGGAGAGCAAACTGTCGGATTTGGTTACATAAATAGAATGTATTCAACAGATGAATTCTCTTTGTCTTATAGGGTTTACCTGTAGTTTTTTTAATTGTCAATGAATACATCAAAGAACTGTCAGTTTTTCAGGAACCACATATGTCAATAATTTGTGAAAACTAAAATACAAAATTTGCATGTCAGCTAGCACGTTACTGCTCATGTTGCAATTTTTGTAATAAATCATATGTCTATTTTTTAACAGCGTTTATTGCCGTTAGTATCAATCGCATAGAAGTCTCTGATATTCCATTCAACAAGATGTTCTTTTAAAGGGGCCGTCCAACAGATTTTGGCATGTATTGAAGCATGTCATTAAATGCTTTACATATTGATAAATTTAAACATTTGACCTAAAAATCTTAAGTAAAAAACACAACAAGAATACAATTTAAAAAAGGAAAAAGTAACCCTCAACAGGGCTTGAACCACTGACCCCTGGGGTCCTGGAATAAAACATCCCGCTTAGACCACTCGACCATCCATTTTCATGCTTTGAACGTATGTATTTTTGACGATGCTGCGAAGCATCGTCTAAGTTATCATATCATGAAAAAAATTCTTCACAATGGCAATCTATGTAAAAGACCGAACCAGTCCGATTGAGATAGCTCGATTTTTCTAATCGGCATACCTCGCATATTATCATTGATAAAGGTATAGGAAGCTCAGCTATAAATAGGACAGCATATTTTGGGAAAATATTTAATAATAGTTTGAAAACGTTAATTTTAAATCAGTTATATTCAATCCATTATATGTTTATAGATCAATGAAACAACTATGCATTTTCTGTATTGTATTTGACATTTGTCGTGATTCAGTACATAAATTGCGAATTAAAACGTGTTTAATTAACTTTCAACGCGATCATTAGTGTAAAGAAAACGAATTATTTCGAACCTGCAATTTGTAAACTTTTAAGCGACTATGGTATATAAATAGCATAATAGCCGTATCATACCTGTGATACTCGCTCTTCTGCGTGCTTTCTCATTTTGCATATTTTATAATTTTTTCAAACATAAATTACAGAGCCACATCAGTGCACATTCTATGTTTGACAATTCATTCGTTTGTTGGATATTGTTTGCTGTTTTAAACACATATTAGGTCATATCGCGGAGATTTAGTTAACCTTACCATGTGTTCATGGGCGAACTCACGTATCAAGTGCTCTTACGACTATGTGCTCATACCCACTTTCGATCGGGAATCGTCATGAAATTATTGCCGTACTTAACGAACAAACATTCCTAAGCTTATTGAATTAGAGAAAAAGAATGATAATCAAAAGAGAAAAAGTATATGTTCATGCACATGGGATTGTGAAATCACGTCCGTACACATAGCATCATTAACTTAGGAAAGGAAACAACGAAATATTAAGTTTGGTATGATATACATGTGAAATTAAAGAGCATGGTGTAATTAAAGAGCATGTCATGTTTTGAATTTATATGCTGAAACGTAATATCATAACCAACAAACGTTTTACTGTAACAGACAGTTTTTTAAGATAAGTGGTACAGAAAATACACGTCGAATACCTTTTTAAAGATATTTCTTGTTATATTTGATCGAGAATGCAACCCGCCTCCCAGTTTCGCTGAAAGGATCAAGTTCCCCACGGGTACTACTTCCCCGTATCCCCATTTTTTTTTTCGTACCCTACATTTTTCGTACCCAATTTTTTTTTCGTACTCAAATTTTTGCTCGTAACCAAATTTTTTTTTCGTACCCATTTTTTTCCTACCCAATTTTTTTTCGCAACCAAATCTTTTTACGTACTTAATTTTTTTATTGGCATAATTTTTGTACCCCGTACCCATTTTTTTTCCTACCCAAAATTTTCGTACCCACATACACAATTGTGGTGATGTAGATAAACTTAAATAGATGCTTTTATATCAATACTCTTCAAAAGCATCGTCACACCAGTACTGTCAGTACTTTGATTTTCCTTTATAAGCAATCCTCGTAGTTTCCCAAAATATAACTACAACAACAGAACTTTCCAAATTATTCAATCGTTTCGCGTCGCACGGACTTTATAATTTTCAAATTGTCAAATCGCCAAAACATGCATATAATGGATATTTAAGAGCATGGTAAATGGCCAGTATTACTATTTCCTAAAAAATATCATAACTAAAACGAACATTTGCGAATCTGAAATATCTTTCTTTTAATTTTGTCAATTTACCAAAACGTTGGACGGCCCCTTTAAGTAACTATAACTATGTCCCCTTAGCGGAGGCATAAAGTCGCTTTGACCGTACGTCCGTCCGAATTCTTATTTTGGTGTTATATAAGACTTTATTGAAGCGACAATATAAATAATGTATTTTTCCTGCAAATGTTTGAAGCGCATATTACTTGAATCATGTGCACAGATGTGTGGTGAATTAACGCCAAACAGTAACATTCCGTTTAATGTTGCATGTTGATAGCTCGTTTTATAAATCCTTATACAAGAACATTGTGAGTTATGTTACATCAAATGCTGAAAAATACACTGTTTCAAATACGGTTTGTCTTATGTTGTGTTAACATGCAAAGGACGCATCGCTGAGTGGATGAAAACGCACAATACATAATTGGACCTGTTATCAATACATTCAGAGGTTGTCGATGAAAACAGAAGCTACAGGTCTGTTACGCTAGCATGTAACATGCCAATCACAGCAGTTTACTCCATAGAAATATCCCTTTTCTTTGTCTTATTAACGTACACAACTGGTAACCTGTCCTTTTTCTTATACGTCGCCGGTCTCCATCTGTAGAATATCAGTATAAACTATTCAACTCTTTTGACTCATTGTGTCAGAACAGGAATATTCTCTTAAGCCAGATAAAAGCTCTTAAAACTAATGTGTATCAATATCCCTCAATATCGACGTTGAAACTAATTTAGATGTGCAATTCTGGGTTGATGTCAGCAAATCGTTATGAAAGCATATATGCAACTTATAATGTATATTTGACATTGGAAATATCCGTATATTCTAAATTTTGAAATAAAAGTTCACTTAAGATTGGCATCTTGGAACTAAAAGGACAAAGCAATTTCTAATCGATACGTTTAATAATATTAAGTATTAATCCATAGCTGCTGTGGTGTCTAAACACATTTCAAAAAGAATGCCAACGATTATGTCATTAATTAAATCTCCAAGGGCTTTCTATCTATATTCAAAAATATTGCCATGATAGTACGGTTTGCATTTATTGACCAGTTTCTCATTACAAACATCAAACATTTAGTGTTATGTCTCATAGGGCACTTATATATGTCGAGTACATTCGGAAATACTTTTACAATAGAGGGATGATGAATCATTTGTTTTGCTGGCTTAAATACCGCACTATCATATTTTATCACATATATGCGCCTCGTGGCTGTGTGATCATAGTGAAAACAGTAAAGAGAATTGTCTTAATTTTTTAATCGGCATTGAAATGTATGTTGATGTCAGTTTTGTCCTAAATATATAAATCATGAACAAACATGAAATCTCTAATTGATGCTCTAACAATTTACGAGAATTTTCAAAAAGCTAATTATTCAAATACCACGACCAATAATTTGTTTGGGATTTACTACATCATACTTGTTTTTTGTGTCTAGAAAAATGCGATCATATTCTTCAATGTTTTCTTCAATAAAAAATAATCTTCAATCTACCATACGGTAAATTAATTTATATTTTGGCAGTCAACTTTAAGCAAAAGAATTTAATTAATACTGTCATAAAATGATAGAAAGAGCGAATGATCAATATCTTTTATATCTTTTACCAGTCAAAGATACTAAGATCTAGATATTTTAAACATTATACATTATAAGAATAATTCGTATTGATGCTTGTTTATTTATCATAGGTACATCACATAAAATGAATAAATATACATATACATAGACCAGACTTTATCAAAAAGTTCATTAATAAAATGATTTTCCACGGACACAGTCTATTTATATAAAGTAGATATATTTTTGGAGTTTTCTTTTAGCTAAACAGTTGGTAGGCAGTGTTAAAGTGCAATACTTTTTGCACACAATAATGAAAAGATATATTAAACTTGATCAAACTGCTTTTCTCTTTTTTTCGCTGTCCATTAATTTTATATAAATTGCAAAAAATACCATTTATAATGTATCATTGGTTACAACATACCTTTACATAAGTTCTAATAGTGACGCGTTGATAATACTTTCTACTTCAAGTTCGCTAAAATGTGTATTTATTTCTATGAATGGATAAATCATTCTTATTATAAAATGCGTGCATTAATGTCATTCATAATATAGGCATTAAATTGTTGGCAAAAAAACGATAAAAAAGGTCTAAGACAGCCACGTTGAAAAAAAACGCAGTTATGAACGGTCTTATGTTATGGCTATCAGAGTCTTGTTTGAGACTTGTACACAATTGTAATGGCAGTATTGTTTGAGACTTGTACACAGTTGTAATGGCAGTCTTGTTTGAGACTTGTACACAGTTGTAATGGCAGTCTTGTTTGAGACTTGTACACAGTTGTGATGGCAGTCTTGTTTGAGACTTGTACACAGTTGTAATGGCAGTCTTGTTTGAGACTTGTACACAGTTGTAATAGCAGTCTTGTTTGAGACTTGTACACAGTTGTGATGGCAGTCTTGTTTGAGACTTGTACACAGTTGTAATGGCAGTCTTGTTTGAGACTTGTACACAGTTGTAATGGCAGTCTTGTTTGAGACTTGTACACAGTTGTGATGGCAGTCTTGTTTGAGACTTGTACACAGTTGTAATGGCAGTCTTGTTTGAGACTTGTACACAGTTGTAATGGCAGTCTTGTTTGAGACTTGTACACAGTTGTAATGACAGTCTGGTTTGAGACTTGTACACAGTTGTAATGGCAGTCTTGTTTGAGACTTGTACACAGTTGTAATGGCAGTCTTGTTTGAGACTTGTACACAGTTGTGATCGCAGTCTTGTTTGAGACTTGTACACAGTTGTAATGGCAGTCTTGTTTGAGACTTGTACACAGTTGTAATGGCAGTCTTGTTTGAGACTTGTACACAGTTGTGATGGCAGTCTTGTTTGAGACTTGTACACAGTTGTAATGGCAGTCTTGTTTGAGACTTGTACACAGTTATAATGGCAGTCTTGTTTGAGACTTGTACACAGATGTGATGGCAGAAATCTGTGAGTCGTGGAGTGTGGCCTTTGATATTATTTGCACGAAATCCTTTCATTGCTATGGCCATACTAAGTGTTTGGTGATGCAAATGAGAGATTTAGATGATAACTTGATAAACACTCACTCGATTAGACCACATTGGCATGATATATTTCTAAATGAAACTGAAAATATGTTAGTATTCACAGAGAGAAAATGCAAATATAAAATCGTAGACAAACAATCAAAATTTCAGAGTAACATTAATATAGTGTATGAAGTAAAGTCTATATTTAATGAATGATTTCGCACCATCCCTGCTATTTTTCTCAGTTATCTGCCAATATAATTTTGGACAAATAAAAGTTCACGCAGAACATAAAATAGTATATACATATTATTTACATATTCAAAACAGTATGAATAAAAGGAATAACAAAATGGTTCCTCCACCAACACTCAAAAACTACAACAAGTCTTGTTTTGCTCTAGAAATAGCGTATACATGCTATTCTAATAAGAGCAAACGAGCACAAAAATAATTTATCATATTGAACAAGATATGATCATTATTTTCTAAGTCGATATTTTAACACAATATAATGCCATTTGAATAGCGTCTTTAATCTCTAATTCAACCGTGGGATTCAATAATAGTCTTTTACTTTACTAAAGTATAACATTTAAAATCCGATTTATTGCCAATATTTGTGTTAATTAATCCTTAGGAATGTCTTTAAACCATCACTAAAATATTTAAATTACGAATTCATGAATTGTCAGATTTGTGGCAAACATTTTCAGCTCAATATTATTCAAAGACTTCAAGAAGTAATGGTCGATCTATTCTGTTCGCCTACTTTTCATTAGGAAGTCATCAACAGAGTAAGACTTAATGCAATGTCAACTGCCACGTGGGTCAATGTCCAAATGAAACTATTATCGAGAAAATAAATGTATGTTCAAAGCATGCATGCGATATTGAACGCTGGCATCAAACAACTACGTAATTTGGTGCATATTTTTACACAAGAAAACAGTAAGTAAAGATACAAATATTTAAACCTTTAACTAACACATAAGCATACAGTTTGCGTTACGGGTCTAGCTGTATGCTTCTCTTTCCAAATACAAATTGGACTGAATCAATACAATGTGCAAACGCGATCATAACCTTAAAGCGATTACTTAACAAAATGTGCAATTTGCAGGATATGTTCAGAAAACGGATTCAACATAACAAAACAAAAAAAGAGTCAAAACCTCACAAAGCTTACCACTGTTACATCAAATAGAACAAATGTTAGTATTGTAATTAGCCAAACTGCTAACAGACAAAGATCAACTGTATCAGGCTAAAACTGTACATTACCTACGTAAAAATAAGTCCAGAACCCAATCAAAGTATCGCAAAATTAAACATAGTTCAAAGTTCATAATTTCAAAATATGTTGGCATTATAATTATCGGCCAATGAACAATGCTATTTTGTTACTTGAATCAATTCGGGCTAAAAATTAGCACAGTACATCGTTGTTTATTTTAATATGATTATCGGAAGGTTTTGCATGAATTATTTCTATTTTCGAAGATATTTTCGAACGAAATGTCATTAGTAGTTCAATGACTTAAGAGCTAGACTCAAATATTTTCATGTATTGTTATTCAGAGTGTAACCAAACGATGACCGATAAAATATCTTAACATGTTTAAGTAAAGAAGAAAACATATCTTTTAGCTCATCAAAAGTTATCACCCAAAAAGCACATTGTACATTTTATATATTCACCATAAATGTAAATAATATGAATACAACAACTTATATCTATGTATATAATAATTCGTTGGGATAATTTGATACATACATTACATAATATAATAATAACCACAACTATGGATTGGCTAAATACAATATCTTACCCATTTCCATTTATCTCCGTTATTTTATGAATTCTCTAAAAGTCTGTATGAATATCTTTGTTTTGTACCGATGTGATAACATTCAGAAATAGACATGTCGCCAAGTGAATGAAGACGCGCGCTGCATAATCTATTCATTTAATGGTTGTAAATGGAAACAGTCGCACAAGATCTGTCACTTAATCATGTCCAAAATTCATTACAACTTCGATTGACTTCATTGGAAAATGTAAATATATACTTTAAGATGTTGTTATTAGCATAGAAAATGGGTATCTTGCAAAGTCGTATTGTTTGTCAATCATCGCCGAGCGCACACGATAGGATCTGGTAAAATAAACGGAAGTATAGTTAAACGCCCTTTGTCTAACGCGGTATATAGCTGAAGATTTTTTAATTGACAACTTATACCAGGGTTAAAGATCACGTGATTTTATGGGGTTCACAAATGGATGTTAATAAATGCAAACAAAGCGGTAAGTGGTGTTTTTTTTCAAATAACTCTTTAAAACAATATTTCTTAAGAATTTCAACTACCGGTAGTGCATAAAAGATGCGGCTTGTGGCAATTTGACAAAATCAGAACAGAGAATTACTTTATTTAATAAGCCTGTGTTCTTTGCAAAAAAAAAGATGCTTACAGCATTCATTTAAACGGTTATGCTGCACGCAACGTGAAATTTTGGCACTGATTTCAGGTGTATTCAATAATAACTTCTTAAATCTTAAGATATCGACACAAAGTACAAGAAAAACTGTCTTATGCACTTAATATTTGTATGCAAACACATTTAAATAACTTGAGATATTTGCAAAAATAAAGTTCTTAACGGTGTGTTTTCATTCTGATCGTGTACTCTCATACAATAAGACACTGTCACAAATTCATGCACCACGAGAGTCAGTTATCTATGAAAAGCAACACAAAATGGCAAACTTGCAAAGTTCACTTTTGTTTGCGTTGTTTCTTGATAATTTTATATGTACTTTCAGCTATAACCATATTAATTCTAATATCGTATTGAGTTCTCTGACTGTTGACCTCGGCTAAACCTAAAATAGATACTTCCCACGGTGCCGTTTCTAAGTAAAGCACTTGTCTTGAAAGTTTATCCCATTTTTATACCGACATTGACAGTATAAAACCCCATTGAATAAACTAGCCTGTATCACACCTTGTTGAATATACCTGTCGCGTGCACGGACTCCTTTTTATTCTACCACTGAATGGTTTTTCATAAGAGATCTCATCATCTCTAGAGTCGAGAAAACTTGAGCTTTAAAATTATACGACCTTCAACCTTTAGATCTAGTCAAGGCACATATTTTTCGCAATCCGTATAATGAATCAGCTTATTGATTGCGTCTTAAATTGACATACTTGCTTCATTTTCCAAAAATATGTGATGTCATCTATTGTGCACGAAACAAGTATGCGATGTCTGGGAATAAAACATTGAAGACGCGCATTTGTTTCGTGTTAATGTATACTGGGTGTAATTATGAATATTCTATATACTGCTTAACTCGGATGGAACCGGTGAGACGAAGGATTTAGATCTACATGTAAATCAAGCTTATGAGTGTGATTGATTTTAAGAATGTGCGTGCCTATTTGGATGTGAAATTGTGTGTGAAGAACATACTGATGGGTGTGTATTTTGGTTCAGTAGTCTATTCGAATTGTTTTGCTTTTGGATGTAAGTAAACGTTAGGGTATTTTCTTTCACGAATAAATTTTGTCTTTGTTATTTTATCAAATAAAGTATTTTCAGTAAAAATAACCCGTTTGCAACAAGTGTTTCAAAGCTTAAAATGATAGTATGGGCATTTGACAGTATTTAGATATCTATCGCAACCGTTGTTTATTTTTGTTGTTTTCACTTCATATGCACTTATATTTGTTAATGCAGCATCAACATACTAAAGCAATATCACGGAAAGAAAACAATAATCCATTTGAATATCAACCGTACTTTCGTTTTGACAACTGACGACAGAAATGATTAGATGTACGATGTGAATCTAAATGTAGTTTACATGCAGATTTTTTTCATAAGACACAAAGACACAATTTTGTTTTACGGATCATTTCGGCTTAGAGGGCTGGGTGAGTCATGTAAAATATCGATAATAATATATATTTTTATAAACAACTGGTAGCAAGATGAGTTGTAGATATTTGGTCAGTTACCACATTTTAACTAATTATTTTGACCTGTTAATTCTTTTTAGCTCAATTCAATAGTGAAAAATGCCCATAATATCACTTTAATATAATTATTACGGATTATTTTGTGTTTGGGTTACAAACTACACGATGTGAAGGCTAGATCTAGAAGCCATCAACAAATTTAGGCGAGTATAGTTTTTGATAATTTATGTTTAGAACGACTCTGTGTGTAAATCTACATGTACATGTATGTTGACATCGACATCATTTTGTCAGGGCAATCGCCGCCATATTGGATTTTGATCATTTTCTTTCGAAAATAAAATGAATTATATTTAAGTAAAATCTTCTTTTCGCGGTTACAATTTGCATGCTGCGTAAAATTGAATCGATGCATATGGTGATATTTTTTCTCGTTTTACAGATTTGTGTGCGAAATATTTTAAGACTATTTTTCGTACCAGAACAAATACATTCTAGATCACTACGCATGGTTACATTCGTTAGATTATAACTCTTTTAAGAACGAATGAAAGTATTGTTAATGTTATTTGATCTATTTATGTTAAATGTCACGTTGAAAAAAATGACTGGGATAAATAGAATACTAGGATTGGCTTTGAATAGAGAGAAGTTTATGTTGCTTGGCTCAAACACCGAAAGCGCTCGCATTTTTGACCCATGCGACCTTGAACTTGTGGTCAGCGTTTAGGTTTCGAAATCTGAAACCGCGATTCAAAAAAGGCTCATTCTGACTGTGTCCCTTCAGATATTGCTTTCATGTTTGGTACGCATGTGTATCTAGACAACATCTTTCCATGCGCACGCATTTTTTGAACTTGGGGTCCGCGTTCAGGTTTCGAAATCTGCGACAGCGATTCAAAAAAAGCTCATAACGTATGTGTTCCTTCAGATATTGCTTTGATATTTGGTACGCATGTGTATCTGGACAAGACCTTTTCATGCGCATACAATTTTTACCCCTGTGACATTGACCTTGAACTTGGGTCCGCATTTAGATTTTGAAAGCTAGTATGTGGTTATCTCCGCCGTCCGTCCGTCCTGGCCACTATCTCCTCCTACATTATTCGCGCAAGAACCTTGAAACATCATTTATGACAATACGGTCAATCTCAACTATGCATGGCCCCATTACCAGCCCTGGGACGCCCCTGGGTCAAACATGCGGCATGAGGATACGCGTCGGCCTCTGCCGTGCCATTTCTAGTTTTATTTGATTTTCATAAGATTGTTAATAACTTGTAAAAACATATTTTACTACAATATCTTATAAGCACATTTTCCTGTGTAATTATAAAGGTATTTCAGGGGCGTGAACTTTTATTTAGTGCTTTTAATAGACAAGGTTATTCCAATGAAGTGTACACGTGGTGTAATTGTTCATAAGTTGGCTCGAATGTAAGTGTGTATGTTTGCAACGATATTTAATGTATAATGTATAGATCTATCGAATGTGTGTATGTTTGTCACGAGATTTAATGAATAGATCTATTAAAAGCTAAAGTACGCATGTGTCATTTATGGTAACCTTTTAAATACAATTGAAGCTATAAATTATATGAAATAAAGGTCGTTTTGAGAATAATCAATGTAATATGAATGAATGTATCATCTTCAATTTGTTTATGTGTGTATAAACGTGCAATAATTGTCCTCAGGATGTTTTTTATGTTAACAAATTGTACTGTAAATACGCAGATTTGATAATGTTACCATGCACATGTATTAAAACTGTTTTGTTTCATCAATAGTCTGTCTACATGGAGCATTCTCCCACAATTGAAACCAATGATAGTATGATTAATTTTGCTATGAAATATCAGAAGGTTTGTTATCTGTATTATAAAAAACTGGTTCATTTTGTAATGACTTCTGATGTTATCGTTGCATAAAAAATCGAGAACGAGTAGTTCAAATCGAGCAAGAACAGCGATGTTTTATTATTCGGCAATTTGTTGATATTACGAACATGATGTGTGAATCCTAGGACCGTTAACCAGCTCGTGAAGGAAACAACATTAATGAGGTTCCCCATGGAGATTAATTGAAAAGGTGAACCCCAAACATATAGCAACACCAATGCATTATCAGAACAGAACAGAATAGTTTATTTTGACTAAAGCATATATACAGCTCATCGTCATAAAAATACATTTCAATAACAGCATGCGTTTCAATTAAATACAAAACATATATCATTTCAAAGAAAGATCGTTACAAAAACAAATTAAATACAACATGTTTAAGTGAGAATGTCACATGGAAGAGGTAAATACTCAGTGACCACATAATGTAAAAACGTTGTTTAATGATTGAAACACGTATTACATTATTCTAAGCTTATTAGCTTTATGGAAGATATATAATGTATACTACATATATAAGACATTTTCTCGCATTTCAAAGCCTTTAACACAAAACATGGCTAGTTTTCTTAACACTTTTTTCTTTGAACTATTAAGTAGTTCGATAAACTTAAACATATTTGGACGAAATCTATAATACTTTGGAATTAATGTTTTCCTTACATCGGCATAGTAAGGGCATTTAAGAACAAAGTGATACTTATCCTCGATATCATTAAGGTTGCATAAAATACATTTACGTTGATCTCTAACAATGTTCTGTTGTCTATCCGTTTCAATAAATAATTTGTGAAACGACAAACGTAATTTAGTGATAATGTACCTATGTTTTTTTTATTTTCAACAATATCGAGATAGGCCGATCTTTCGAATATTGGTTTCAATATAACATCATTGAACTAGATGATGTGACACTTATATTCCAATTAGTGATGTATTGGTCTCGTAATCTGTTTTTAAGTAACGGGATAAATTGATTAGAGTTCACAGATTCGGGGAATAACCATACATCAAACCGGTTTGGTTAAGAATATCCCGTACTTTTGATGACCAATTGTTTGTGTTGTGTTTGCGTTCAATATCTAATCTCTGTGATAGAACAATTTGTTTTAGTATACAATTACCCTGCTTTACAGTATATAATTTCAAAAAGTATTTGACGATTCTGACATATCTGTCTAAATACAAGGGGAATTGACCAACTTCGGCATAAATCGCTAATGAGTTTGTTGACACCTTTACATTTAATATTCTTTTACAAAATTTACGATGGGCGCGCTCAATGTTTTCCGCTTTGATAAATCCCCAAACCTCACAGTTATAGTTTAGAATTGATGATACAAATGCGTTTAATATATTTAACATGATATTTATAGGTACGTACATGTCTTTTGTTAAGGCGAACAAAGAATGCATCGCTTTTAAAGCTTTGCCATGGGCGATGTTATCTCCCCCTGAAATAGGCCGACGTTACTATTAAATATGTCTGATAATTTACCCATGTGTTTGACCTATAATTTTACTTCATCATACATTGATCGAATAAGTATCAAAAGTTTACCGTCGATGCCCACATTTATCATTTTACTCCATAATTTACCACGATTGATGACGTCATACGTCTTCCGGTAATCAATATAACAACATAATAGTTTATCTTTATTTTGAAACTGTTTTTCTATTAGTGCATTAAGAATGCAAATTGCATCGACCGTGCTACAATTTGGTTTAAAGCCGAACTGTGCGTCCGTCAGAATGGCATTTGTTTCTGCCCACTGGTTAAGGCGTTCATTTAATGTGCTAGTAAATAATTTTGCAAAACAGCTTATTAAAGTAATTCCCCGATAGTTACTGGGGTCTGATACGTCTCCACGTTTATGTATTGGTACTATGATCCCCGATAGTTACTTGGGTCTGATATGTCTCCACGTTTATGTATTGGTACTATGATCCCCGATAGTTACTTGGGTCTGATACGTCTCCACGTATATGTATTGGTACTATGATTCCGGATGCCCAGCTGCGAGGAAAACGCTTTTTATCAAGTATGTAGTTAAACAATATTTCTAGCGGTCTGGCGATGACATGTATTGTTTCAGTAAAATATTCATATATAATATTGTCACAAGCATGAGCTTTATTGTTTTTCAACCGTTTCGTTGCCTTAATAATTTCTTCTGTCGATATTGTATTATCGAGTTCGGGGTACGAAGGTTCTGTGTTTAGTCTGTTATCAAATTCATTTATAATAGTATTGGCATCAAACGAATTTATATTAACGTTACCTTCGTCTGCTAATTTACTGAAATAATCGTGAAATTCGATTAACGATATCGTATCTGCGTTTTGTGATGTAGTCTTACGTTTAAATAGTTTCCAAAATTCGCGGAGTAATTTCCGTATCATACTATTCATTTGTTTGCTTATACCATTGTTGTATTTTAATTTCGCTTTTCTACACGTATACTTGTACTCCTTTATCGATGCAATCATTTGCTCGCGTGTATGTTCATTTTTATTTAGATTGTACTCGTATAAAGCTCTTTTACATTGGTATTGTTTGTTTTTACACTCTTCGTGTAACCATTTTTTCTTATTTCTATCAGAGTCTATAAATCCTTTATTTTCAGGTTTAACAATGTGCTTTAAATATTTTTCTCCTTTTGAATTTAAATAGTTCGAAAATTCGCTAACTAGAATATCAGGATCAGAGATTGAATCGATTTGCGATAAAAGCGTGTGTTCTAGATTTTTTGATATCGCACGTTACATCTCGTACAAAGTCACATAAGTTCCCAGGTTTTCATTTAAAATAAACAATAGGGTAAGTTTTACTTGCTGAA
The DNA here is from genome assembly GCF_020536995.1 of Dreissena polymorpha. Lineage (NCBI taxonomy): Eukaryota > Metazoa > Mollusca > Bivalvia > Myida > Dreissenidae > Dreissena > Dreissena polymorpha. The sequence goes on along the minus strand of NW_026273437.1, from coordinate 34,166 downwards.
ACCGTGTAATTCGTGCGGAGATCAAATGTTAAAGGCGCATGATTAGAGAATTCCGTAAAATCGTTAACGGTAAAGTTTACAATATCATTGAAATTGGATCGCGCAGTTAATACATAATCCACTAGGCTTTCACCATTATGTGTATAGCACGTTATCTTACCTATGTTATTGTCGTTATGTAACCGCCCATTCACTATACGAATATTAGTAGCTTTGCACATATCTAAAAGGTAGTCTCCGAATCGGTTCGTAACCAGGTCACTATTTGATCGTGGAATTAGGGTTTCAATATCTGTGTCAGAAACTAAATCAATATCGTTCATATATCTATCATTTTCAATATAATCTGGTTTATTTCCCGTTCGCGAGTTTATGTTTCCGGTGAGAAATACTTTTTTTTGGATTGATAAAAATTTACATCAAGTTCAGTGCATTGAAAAATATCATAAGGATACAAAGAATGAGCAGGGGAATTTTCAGGTGCAATATATACAACACAAAGATATACATCAGATTCAATATTAAAAAATAACTTATCTAGGAAGCGGGTTGTGATACTTTGTGTCCGTACTTCGGAACCGGGCCGTGAAATCTATACCAACAGTAATGTTTAAGAAACGTGTATCGACGAACATAAGTGTTTGTTTGCCACGGGTTAATACGATTGTTAATAATATTAATGTCTAATATAGATATTCTTTTAGTCACGTTGTCCATGAATGTACATATATAGTTAATATAAACTAATGTTATGAATTATGTTGTGTTCATAAAGATCCATTGTATGCAAATATTACTATAATGTCAAAACATCCTGGTCTAATAACGAGTGTGCTGTTGCTCGTAAGCCATATTTTCAAGCACTTAGTAATTTCAATTCAGATACATCTAGTAAAAATGGATAACTGTTATAACAGTGTAAAGCATCATATATGGATACTATAAATGAAAATAACAGCAATTGTTACAGATTTAAAAGTAAAAACTTAGTTTAATATAAACCGACGAATTTGGAAATATTTCAAAACAAACTTGAACAGATAAGCTTAATCATTTCATAACACAAATGTAAATACATATTTTCAATGTTTATTTGAATATTAAAAACGCACAGGCAGACACATTTGTAGTACGTATGATTTCGATTGTGTAAAGAGTTCTATTAACCTTACCAAACTATCACTTACAGTGATATGAATTGCTCTGTTAAATCGTTAATCCGTAACAAATCCTTGGGTCAACGATTATTTTATTTAATAATTGATACCTAGTATTGTATATCCTATTTGTTACCACGTTAATAGTGGCAAGGATGTAAATAATTATTAAGGCATTACACCATTCAGCTGTAATTCGGTCCTTGATATACGGCTTTGAAAATATTGCAGACCATTTCAGATGCCCGATTCGAATTTGAAAAAAAAAATCGCCCTCCGCTGCAGACGCCTTATTTATACTGCATTCTTGAATCGATACATTTTTTTTAAACTACAATAAAAGATTGTATGTTGTACAAATATTTTATTAAATACTTTGGCTCCATAGTTTAAAATAAACCTTGGCTGACATAACATAAACACGGTATCGAAGTTAAAATGCATAAAATTATCAATAAAAAATGTTCAATAAGTTGAGTCATGTTTTAGGTAGTCTGATTTTTTTCTAATACTTACGTCCAGTGCAGTCAATGCCGCATGTGCTGCTTTCAGTTGTGTTGAAGATCTTGTATCTTTAACATATTAAACATACAATTTGGCTTGAATATTTATGATTTTCGTGATGGTGTTGTTTGTTAATAATATGACTATTGTAGACAAACTCCCGAGAGAAATTCAAAAATAGTTGAATGCATTAAAGTGTAATAATTGGGACCTTACTGGACTTCTACACAAAAGTATATAAAAAAATCATAAGCGTGGATTATATCTTTCCATGGAATATTGGACCTACAAAAGCCCACCCATAGTATAGCCATCCTATGTAAGATGTAAATGTAATGTTATGGAAACAATTCCCATATACTCGAACGTTCTTTTCTATGATGTTTGCGGAAACAGACTACTTCTTTTGATCTTGTTTATATATGTATTTATTTAAGTTTTTATCAACAAGGTCTTGCAAAGTATGTCATGCTTATAAACGGTGTTGAGACAACGCGCCACACCCTCGTGAATTGGATCAGTTATTTTGTTCTTCAAATGAAATATCAAAACAGTCGCACTACAACTGTCACGCTAGCATATGCAAATAACATCGATTGACTCCGTTGGAAAATGTTAATATATACTTTGGATTTTATGATTAACATAGCAAAAAGATTAAAAGGAAATCCTGAACGTTGAAACAGCAGCTATAGAGTGCCGACTGTAGGATCTGGTTACAGTTTTGTCTCGGTCCAGACAGTTTAGAACATTATCATTCTTCATTCGTTCATGAATATAAAACATGTATATCGGAAATATTTGGAACGGTCATAACTCACATCTTTGACATTTTATTAGATTATTACTTCGTTCAGATCGGTGTTAGACAGCATGCGTATATTTGAAGCAGATCATACATGTAAAAACGCATCTAGCATATAACCATAAATGATATTGCGCATGCGTCAACTGCGCTTCTGAATTTTTTTGTAGTCAAATTTTCTCATGAAATTGGTTGAAATAAGAGCTTTTAAACAGTATTTTAAACTTTTAGCTTTTACAAATTTACTACTGAACGTTTTACCATTCAACACAGTGACGCTGAAGTACAGAAACACACAGAAATATACTTTTTTCTCCTAGTCTGTTTCATCAGACGCACGTAATCACAACCCAAGCGCTTTGAAAACAAACTTCCGGAAGAATGCAGAAAGTAAACAAATCGTGAAAATGGAAGTTTCAACTCAGAAGATTCTCGTTATATTAACACTTGTAACCTTAATTGCAAACAGAAGCCTTTTCAAGGTATCATTTACTATCAATCGGCATTATATGCTAGACACAATATGTGAGCTAAATGGTACTAACAGAGCCTTAGATCGATCATGTGGTGCTGACAAGGACTATCCGAACCAATTGACATTTTTTACTTTCGCCACTGAATGGTTTTGCAACCACTTTACCATACTATACTTCAATATCAGATACAATAGAACTGTTCCAATGTCAATCCCTATTAAATTACACAATAAACAATACATGTCAATTCTTCTCATTATAAGTGGTGATGTGGCCTTGAACCCTGGCCCAATCAGGAATCCTTGTGGTCAGTGTGGTAAACCAGTTGCCACCAACCACCGTGCCGTACAATGTGAGGATTGCTTCTACTGGTGGCACATAGGTCCAAAATGTGCAAATATCTCGCCGGCGGAGTATGAAAAATTAGCTAACAGTGATAATGCGTGGTTTTGCAAAATATGCAGCAACTTTCAATTTACAGACTCATTCTTTAGTGATGTGGATAAGCCATCTGGATGAAAGTGACTCTAGCGGTGCTTATACTATTGACTCGCCTTTTGAAGAGCTGAGAGCTGCACGCAAACTACATCCTAATAAATTCATAATCAGCCATATCAATATCAACAGCTTAAAAAATAAATTCATGGAAATTGCTGAAATTCTGAATGATAAAATTGTTGACCTTTTATTTATTGCAGAGACTAAATTGGACTCATCCTTTCAAAACACAATATATGAGGTGCCGGGCTACAAACTTGAAAGGAAAGACCGGAATATTCATGGTGGGGGTATAGCGGCATATACTAGATCTGACGTTGCTTCAAGTCGGCGGAAAGATCTGGAATGTGATAATCTTGAGAACATTATAATCGAGGTAAATTTGGAAAAGAAAAAAATCTGTTTTATTAGTGTCTACCGGCCACCGAGTATGAAAGATGACATTTTCTGTGATTATTTTACAAAAACTTTAGACAAATGCATAACCCTGTTTGACTATTTTACAATTATTGGTGACCTTTACTATGATCTTTCATGTCAGAACAAGGGCAGACCTCTACAAGATCTAATGGAAATTTTTAACCTTACAAATATTGTTAAAAATGATACTTGCTTTGTTAAAAACTGTAAACCTTCGCTATTGGATGTAATCCTCACAAACTCTAGCAAATTGTTTTTGAAAACACTGAATTTTCCCACTGGTATCAGTGATTGTCACAACATGATTTCTTCTATTATTAACTGTAAAACTCCAACAATAGAGAAACAAAAAGTATATATCAGGAGTTTTAGAAACTTTGATCCTGAAGCATACAACCAAGATCTTTTAAATTTGAATATACCTCATAGCAAATTGCATGATAAAAATGAAGTTAATAATGTATATTGCTCTTTTGAATCTGATGTTGTAGAAGTCATTAATAAACATGCACCACAGAAACTGATTTATGTTAAAAAGAATAGTGTCCCATATATGAACAGAAATCTACGCAAAGCAATATATGCTAAGAAAATGAATTACACTAAGTATTTAAAAAACAAATGTTCTAAAACATGGGAAGCTTATAGGAAGGCCAGAAACTATGTTAACAAACTCGAAAAAATATCTGTAAATACATATTTTCAGGAACGCTGCCTTGGAGGGTGTAAATCCACAGACTTTTGGAAAACTATTAAACCATTTCTTTCTAAAAAATGCACCGGCTCGCAATCAAAAATTATTTTAACCGAAAATGATGAAATTGTATCTGACAACTCTAATGTAGCTGAAATTTTTAACAATTTTTATGTAAATGTAGCTGATGATATTGGCAAGGATTACCATTTTGATGAAAACAATCATCCCAGTATAGAAAAAATCTTAGGCAAACATTTTTGTAAAAATTCTTTTAATTTTGTTCCTACAACTAATACAAAAGTGTATCAAATTATAAGTAAATTTAATGTTAAAAAGGCAACCGGTGTTGACAAAATCTCTGTTAAATTGTTGAAAATAGGCATGATGTCTCTGACTCCATTTTTAACTCATTTGATAAATTCTACCATTTCTATTGGTATTTTTCCTGATAGGTTAAAGGAAGCTCAAGTCACCCCTGTGTATAAGAAAAATGATTCTTTGTTGAAATCTAACTATAGACCTGTCAGTATTTTGCCTGTCACTTCTTAAATTTATGAGAAAGTACTTGAAGAACAACTTGCTTCTTATTTTGACAATATTTTTGATCATTTTTTGTGCGCCTTCCGGAGAGGACATGGATACCAGACTACCATTCTCAGGCTACTGGAGGACTGGAAGAAGGCCTTGGACTCTAACCAGTATGTAGCCGCCATCCTAATGGACCTGTCCAAGGCCTTCGACTGTCTTCCACACAACATTCTGCTGGGTAAGCTGGCATCCTATGGACTCTCTTAGAAGGCCACTGATACTCTTTGCTCCTATTTGACAGACCGTAAGCAACAAATTAAAGTATGTGGCCACGTAAGCAACTGGGCAAATATAAAAAAGGCGTCCCACAAGGCTCGATACTCGGCCCCATTTTGTTTAATGTTTTTATCATTGATATTTTCTATTTTATTGAACATGGTACTCTGTACAACTATGCAGACGACAATACACTGTCTTTTATTACACCAAATTTTGATTTATTGATAAGAACTCTACAAAGTGAAAGTAAAATTCTTATTGACTGGTTTTCTTTTAATTGTATGAAAGCAAATCCTGACAAATTTCAGGCGCTAGCCGTTGGTAAAAAACACATGATAAAACTCCTAATTTTGAAATAGATAATAATATTATTTCTTGTGACGATGTTGTAAAATTGTTAGGTGTTGATATTGATTACAATCTATCGTTCAATACTCACATCCAGAATATTTGTAAAAAAGCTGCTCAACAACTTAATGTTCTAAAGAGAATTGGTCGTAATCTGAATAAACTTAGTAGACTCACAATATTTCACACTTTCATCTTGTCAAATTTTAATTTTTGTCCTCTGTCATGGGACTTCTGTACAAAGAGTAACACCCAGAAAATAGAGAAAATTCAGGAGAGAGCTTTGAGATTTGTTTATGATGATTATGCTTGTAACTATGAAGATTTGTTAAATAGAGCCAATTTACCACCTCTACACATTCGAAGATTAAGAACCATGGCAAATAAAACTTTTAAAATTGTTAATAAAATATGTCCACCTGTTCTGCATGAGTTAGTTGAAAGAAGAAATAATAATTATAACTTAAGATACTCAAATATATTGCAGGTTCCATCTGTAAAGACAGAACACTATGGTAGGAGAAGTTTCAGGTATGCAGCCCCAGTCCTGTGAAACTCGCTGCCTGACGAATTCAGACAAGCAGGCTCCTTCAGCCAATTTAAAACCTTGATCTCAGGTTGGAATGGAAAGATATGTAACTGCTCAGGGTGCAATCAGACTTAGCTGTCCATATCTTCGTTCCAACTTATCAGGTAGCGAGTCTGCAGACTGGGACTGCTGACCTGACATGTTTTCTAGTTATGCTTTCTTTGCTTATTACTTTGCTTATTATTTTGCTTATTATTTTGCTTTGTCTTTTGTCATGTTCTGCTTATTTGGCTAGACTTGTCTTAGTTGCTGCATAGATATCTCATATATATATATATATATATGTATATTACTATGTGCTTATAAGCCTCTTTGCCATGCATGCTTATTATATTTTTTAAATTTATTTAATTAATGCGAAGGCCTATGGCCTAGATTAGCATAAATCGCTCGGTTTTATGTTTTATTTCTTGTCACTTTCTTTTGCCTGACAAATGCTCTGCAAGTTATGCCATATTGCCCTAAGTATTAATGCTTGTATTAACTATGTTTAAATTATTTTACTGTCTCGTTTAACAGCTGCTTTTAATATGTTATTATCTGATATGCTTTCCCTATTTATTTAAACTGTTTTAACTTACTTGTAGGCGTATGGTCTTTATTAGCATAAATCTCTCAGTTTTTGTGTTTATGTGTAGTTACATCCCTTTGCTTGACAAATGCTTTGTCATTTATGCCATGTATGCCATTATGCACTTTTGTATTAATGCTTGTCTTAACCATGTTTAAATTATCTTACTGTCTCTCTTAACAGCTGCTTTTTAATATGTTATTATTATACATTTGTTAAAAATGTCGGTTTAAAAGCTAAGTATAGCTTATGTTATATGTTATGTACTCTTGCCGACTTTAAATAAAATTTACTTGACTTGACATGCTCGTTTAAGTTTAATATGTGTATTTAACTGTAACAAGGCCAGCGTTTGTGTAACACAATGCGTCCTACTGTGCTTTAAAGCTGCACCGCAGCTATTTTAGAAAAAAGTTAAGTCCAAGGCCCATTACTAGGCCAATAAACAACAAGATGTGTTTTTTAAACACAATGTCCCCCTATATGATGTTTGACCTTGAAGGATGACCTTGACCTTGTGAAGGATGACCTTGACCTTGACCTTTCACCACTCAAAATGTGCAGCTCCATGAGATACACATGCATGCCAAATATCAAGTTGCTATCTTCAATATTGCAAAAGTATTCATAAAATAAGCGATTTGGGCCAAATATATTTGACCTCTGACCTTGAAGGATGACCTTGACCTTGACCTTTCACCACTCAAAATGTGCAGCTCCATGAGATGCAAATGCATGCCAAATATTAAGTTGCTATGTTCAATATTGCAAAAGTATTTATAAAATAAGCGATTTGGGCCACATATATTTGACCTCTGACCTTGAAGGATGTCTTTGACCTTGACATTTTACCACTCAAAATGTGCAGCTCCATGAGATACACATGCATGCCAAATATCAAGTTGCTATCTTCAATATTGCAAAAGTATTCATAAAATGAGCGATTTTGGCCACATATATTTGACCTCTGACCTTGAAGGATGACATTGACCTTGACCTTTCACCACTCAAAATGTGCAGCTTTATGAGATACGCATGCATGCCAAATATGATGTTGCTATCTTCAATATAGCAAAAGTTATTGCAAAATGTTAAAGTTGGCGCAAACAGACCAACATACAGACAGGGCAAACACAATATGTCCCCCACTACTATGGTGGGGGACATAAAAAACCGGAACGAAACTCACACTTCATCTGTATGTCATGTATATTGACTCACATACCAAAAAAGCTCAATACATGTATCTGAAAGCGTGGCTTAAAACACAAAAAAACTCCGGAAAACGGTTATTAAAAAGAAAATTTCTAAATTCAAGGCAAATAATTTTGCCAAAAATCAATGAACCGAAACGAAGCTCACACTTCATCTGTTGGTCATCTAGGTCGACTCATATACCAAAAATCGGCTTAATATCTGAAAATGTCAAAGCCCAAGGCCCAAAACTTCGCAAAAAATCAATGGACCGGAACGAATATTACACTTCATCTGTAAGTCATGTAAGTAGACTCACATATACTTACAATCATCTCAATATCTGAACGCGTTGAGTAAAAACCTTCCAAGACCCGTAATTTCGTGAAAAATCAATGGACAAAACTCACAATTAATCTGTAAGTCATGTAGGTAGACTTATTTACTAACGAGAGCGCCGATGGCGTTGAAAGCATAGTTGCAAGATACAGGGAAGTTGCTGCTGAAGTAAATGTTAAGGTCAAAATATACTAAATAGTTTCATTATATGTTTCAATGTAAAAGCGACAAATTTGAGCGAAAATAAATACAACATTTTGCACAAAGAGACCCCCATAACCATACCTTTTCTTGACGGGCATTCTAAGCTGAATCGATTTAAGCAATAAAAAAGATATGTCATGTTCAAATCAAAAAAGAATTCGACTCAAATCAAAATCGACTGTTTTTGCACCTTCTTTTTTCGGCCGTTTTCGAGTGGATTGTAGCCTTTTGCAGTACCATTTTTTACTTTAATCTCTAACTTTATCCTTTTTCAGGTATTTAATAGTTAACACCTATGCTTACCCTATCAATATCTCCAAATGATAAAACCAGAACAACAGTCTAAAGTGTAAAACATGCCTTCGAGGAAAATTGATGATTTGTTTAGACAGGGACCTATACAGTATAGGTCCCTGGTTTAGAGAGTAAAGACTTCATGACTCGATTATGCATGACTCGATTATTTAGTTTATTATAACCTTAACAATTTCTGACATCACGAGTCGCCTCCCTTGTTGGTTTATGCTACCAAAATGTTCTATTTTTAGAAACGGGAATTCCAAATCGTGACGAATGTGAATGGTTGCAAAATGACATAACTATGAAAATAAATACGAAGAATTACATTAATTCACGCATACCTTTATGCAACCATCCGTTTTCTTTTCCGACTTGATACATTTACGGCATTCCATTTAATATTTTACAGACACAACACTCGTCCAGAATTTGCGCGAATCCATTAAATTCGATGCCACATTTAAACCGTTAGATCTACTCGTAACGTTAATTTCTGGCTCAAAGTAAATCATTTTAATTTCAATTAACACATCTCTATTACTTTCAAACTCTACTTCATTAAATCCATAGAAAGGCAGGTCAGAATCCATGTCATAAATCAGAAAACATTCATCGTACTCCGCTTTTTTTTTTACACATTTACAAAGAATAAAAGTGCTTTATTGCCCCACTTCCTGTTGAGAATATGTTAATTTCTATTTATAATTAACCAATGAAATTCTACATATCCTTTAAACCACTGCCTTATGAATTTGATTTCCGGTCTTTTCTCCCCCTGGACGTTTCTCCCCTGGTCTTTTCTCCTCCCAAACCCTAGTCTTTTCTCCTCCCAAACCCTAGTCTTTTCTCCTCCCAACATTTTTTTTATTATTTGTATATTTAGGTAGGAGAAAATGAAGTATGTGATTGAAGAATGGTTAATGAAGGAGCATTTTAGTATATAATATAATTAAAAATAACACTACTCACTGATTAATATATATATATATATATATATATATATATATATATATATATATATATATATATATATATATATATATATATATATATATTAATCAGTGAGTAGTGTTATTTTTAATTATATTTTGTTGTAAGTCTATAAGACTATGAAAGAAATAGTAATATTATTATTTTAAGTTGATTTAAACTATATTATTTTAAGTTGATTTAAACTAATTAAATAAAAATTGACTGTTAATTATTCTTGAATATTTCTGAAATGATCAAAATATGTTGTTTTTCACACTTCCTTAATATGCTTATATGTACTTCAGACTGATTGAACTGTTTGATGTCTAGTTATTAAAGACACAATTTAATTTAATTATCACATGCATGATTGATCTGGAACATTGTTGGTTGATAATTAAATAATAATATAAAAAGGGTACAAAGTGTGAGCTGCCTTTGATCATAATAGAGCAAAAAAAAGAGTTACTCATTTTCCCTTTATATACCATGCACCTTCACCTTCCTTATTACTTTGTAATATTCAAGTGTGTGTTGCTAATATTCAACTTTAAATATGCCTGTTTCTAAGTGTATTGCTTGTCAAAAACGAGTGCTAAGAAAGGACTTCGCTATTTCTTGTGATAACTGTGGATTATGGCAGCACATCCGTTGTGGAAATACAAGTAAGTAAAGTAAAATAATACTTTAATTTATATTTATTTGCTTTATTAATTTAGAAGTTAATTAAAGTAAATGAATTTTCCTGTTAGGTGACAGCAGTTCCTACAAATAGACTGTAAAATAAATGTACAGATGGCAGTTCCAATATATTTTCTAAGTTCTCTAAAATTAATGTATTTTTTATATATTTTTTTTGGCAGTTATTTAAAATTTAATGAATATCCCTCTGAGATGACAGGCAGCAGTTCCAGTGATAACTTTTTTTTTCAGAAATGAGTTTTTTTAAATTAATGTATTATATTTATAGGTGACAAACAGCAGTGTTTGAATGATTTTTTTTTTCAGAATTATTGTATTTTTATTGCCTTTATTCTTAGGTGACAGACAGCAGTTCCAATAATTATTTTATTTTCTTTCTACAGATATTACACTTGCCCACTACAAGAGAGCTGTAGAAGAAGGTACTGATATTCAATTTGTATGTATACCTTGTGAAGAAAGGGATGTCTCTGCAGAACGAGACGAGGAGGTCATGGACACCCAGTTCGAGGATGTTGAACATGTGGACGAAGAAAGGGTCGCTTTACAAGAGGATGTCTCCGCAGAACGAGACGAGGTCATGGACACCCAGTTCGAAGATGATGATCATGTGGACCTTCTCAACGCGTCCGTGAACTACAATGCATCAGAACGCGAACCTCAAACGACGACAGACGATCTTGATGGAACTATCAATGATGATTCGCCAATCTTGGAAACCCCAGAGATCCAAGAAACGCTGGTTGCCGAGGAACCTCTGTCCACTTCCGTTGTCGAAGAAGAACCAGTTACATACACGCTTCTACCAACGGGCAGCAAGTTCGGCAAACCAATTGTTGTTGGGTCCGACGGTTACGCCTACAGCATGTTGAAAGAGCTGAAGAATGGTGGCCACGTTTGGAGATGTAGCCAGAGAGGGAAAATACAGAAGTGCCAGGCTAAGGTGACTTCGCTCGGCGACAAGTACCAGAGAAACACCACTCTTCATGTCCATCCTGCCGACCCCAGTCTTCTCTACAAGAAAGAACTGTCTGCCAAGATCAAGGCTCATGCCAGTCAACATGTCTATCAGTCTGCGCGTGATATCGCGACAACATCCCTGAACGACCGAGGTCAACGACCGAACCTGCCCAAGGTGGTAAACCTTACCAGAACAGCCAACCGTCAACGTCAACTGCTTCGCCCCCCTACACCATCTGATCTGAACTTCGAAGTCAACCACGAATATCTACAGAGTGAGGATTTCATAATTGGTGACCTGAGAGTTGATGAGGAACGTCACATACTGTTCGCGACTCCAAAACAGCTAGATATCCTGCGCCAAACAAAACGCTGGTTCATGGATGGAACCTTTAAGCTATGTTATATAATTATAAAGAGACTGATATTAGTTTTACTGGTTTAATTATATGCTTTCAAAGGATCCACTTTTCACGTTATGTTGTTTATTGCTTACAATATAATCATGACTATAATGACTATAGAAATTTAAAAAGGGTTAGTATTGCAGAGTATAAATTTACATGCATTATCATTACAGGTTGTTGACAAGCCATTCCACAATGGGCAGCTGATGTCCATCCACGGCTTCGTGAGAACTGAAGCAGGTACCACTACTCTTCGTCCTCATGTCCCGTCGGCGCAAGGAAGATTATGTTGCAGTCCTCCAGAAGGTGAAGGATGTCCTGAACAACTTCTCCGTAGAGGGGTTCATGATGGACTTCGAAGCCGGTAAGTGTCCAGAAATAAACGCGTTATAATATAAACTGGAAAGTGGCTCCTTAGGAATCACAAACAAAAAAGAAATTATACAGTTTTTACAGATGAGTGATATGATTAAATGTATATCTTCAAAAAACACTTTGGGTTTAAGGTGCATCATTAATATTGTTTAATAGTTGTGCAGATATTATGATAAAATGTCATATCAATGATAATTTATATTTCAGCTTCCTGGGGTGCGGTCAGAGAGGTTTTTTCAGGAACACAGATCACGGGGTGTGTGTTCCACTGGAGTCAATCAGTGTACCGTCAGGTGAAATCACTGGGTCTCGGTCCAGCCTTCATGGCCAAAGGGTCCATCTGGGACTTTGTGAGGAACCACATAGAAAACGTGTTTCGGCAGCTAGCAGCCAGAGCCAACACAGAGCCACTCCGTAACTTGGTGGAGTACATAGATACTCAGTGGATTAAGTCCAAGGTGTTTCCAGTACAGAGCTGGTGTGTTTTCAAGCACAGGGTAAGAACAAATAATGATGTGGAGGGCTGGCACACCCGTCTGAATGGTGATTGTGGGAACCGTGCTTTGACTTTCTACAGGTTGGTGCCAGCTCTCCGCAAGCAGGCACAGAATGCCCAGTTGGACATCGAATAGCTGCTTCTGCACGGCATTGGTCGGCGTCAGAGGAAAGTCTACAGAGACATGGACACCAAGATCTGGAGCACCTGGAATTACTACTCAGAACAGCAGATCTCGTCGTATTGTAACAATTGATGATTGGAAATAAAATCAAATAATTATTAATTGTGTTGTGTTTCTGTTTATGTTTAAAATATATTTAAACTTTCATTAAATGTTTTACAAAACTTAACATTGTTTTTGCTGTATACCATATTATGAATAAAAATTGATGATTTGAAATAAAATAAAATAAATTAATTTGTAATTGTGTTGTGTTTCTGTTTAATGATCAATTAAAATGAGCTAAGATATTGATTGGCACATTCTTTCAAATAAACAAGGATGATACATTCCAAAGGATGACACATTCCACCCATGTAATAAAGCACGAATTTTTCACAGGAATGTCTTAGGGATTCACACCTGACCATTTCCACATCCTGTCCATATCCTACCCAGTCCCAATGTCATGGAACAAGTTAGTTTTGATTTGACTTTCATTGCTTCATGATCATTTTGAAATTTATATTTTACAGTTTGGAAATATTTATATTAAATTCAATTAAATTAAATTCAAAATTAATAATCAATATTCAAAATTTGGGTTGCTACACATTTAAATCACACTTATTTTAGCAATTTATTTCAATTTCTATCATTCATTTTGTGATCTAAATCTTTAACTTTTTGCATTTTGTACATAAATACTTTGGCATAATAAAAAGTAGCTTAGAATATGTTTAAAATAAATGTACATACTTAATTCAAATTAATGTATTGATTAATTTTGAAATCTAATTCTTAGTTACTTTATTGTTAATAATTTTTAAGTATTGGCTAACAAGTCTTTTGAAATGTTAAAAAAAGATACAACATAAAAAAACTAAATTTGAAATAAAGACTGTTTAAATAAATTTAACATTATAATGTTGAAATGACATAAACACACTCAGTCTATTTCATTGTCAAATAATGAAAATTCAGCAATGATAAACTTCCTTTCTCTATTGATGAGCTTGATTGATCACTGATTGAAATAACATTGATAATTCAATCAGTGACAAATCAAGTATATCAATTGAGGTGTTAAAAGTAGCAGATTAATCCCCCAGTATGAAATATGCTGGGAGGAGAAAAGACTAGTGTATTAGGAGGTGAAAAGACTAGGGGGAGAAATGTCCAAGGGGGAGAAAAGACCAGGGGGAGAAAAGACCGTACACCAATGAATTTGACCTCTCCCAGAACAGTAAACAAAGGAAATAGAAAGTAGGTGTGAGATTACTATCAACCAGAACAGAATTGTTTTACGAACGAAATTTGTTTTAGTTTCTTAGAAGGTTTTTTCACGTAAAACGGTCTTAGAAAAATTCACTAAAAACGGTGTCAGCAATATTCTTGGAAGAAAACGTTAGAAAAACGTTTCTAAATAAAAAAAAGTTAGAATTACCATATACTATATTAAATAGATATTTCGTCTGATTTTTGATCAGGTAAGGCTTCATAATGGTCAACCGTTCCATGTCGGTTTTTGAAATGTAGCTCTAACATAAGCATAGTTGCGTAACCGCAACTATGCTAAAAATCAGCTAAATATATAAAGCGTTTTGTAAAATAAACTCAAGAACAAAAGGTTATTTTAAAGAAAAGTCCAAGTCCCATAACTACACCAAAAATCAATGGACCCAAACGAAACACACACTTCATCTGTATGCCACGAAGGTACCCTCACAAACCAAATATCAGCTCAATATCTAAATTCGTTGCATAAAAAAACGCCGGAAAACGGTTATTATAGAGAAAAAAATCAAAATCCAAGGCCCATAATTTCTTCAAAAATCAATGGACCGAAACATAACTCACACTTCATCTGTCGGTCATTTAGGTCGACTCACATACCAAAAATCAGCTTAATATCTGAAAACGTTGCGTAAAAAAAAACACCTCCGAAAAACGGAAAATGTCCAATTTCTAGAACTTCGCCAACAATCAAATGACCGGAACGAAACTCACACTTCATCTTTAAGTCATGTAAGTTAATTCGCATACAAAAAATCAGCTCAATATCTGGAGGCGTTGCGTAAAAACCTTAAAAAACGGGTATTATAGAAAAAACTAACAAGAAATATCTTTTAAAAAGATATACGGCGTTGATTGTGGTTGTAGTTGGTGAAAGGTAGAGTTCAATGAATGAGATCAAGGAAAGCGAATGTCTTTTTCTGTGCAGTTCTTAGCTGCATCACACGCAGTACGGGATGTTACGCGAAGTTTTCGCGGCTTATTTTACATTATTACATATTGCTGATCATAAACCTATAGATACAAAATAGAAAACCAAAGGAAGAATGAAAGTGAAATTAAAACATATGAGTCAACCGGCCACACGCGAAGTATCCGTACATATTTTAAATATGTATACGCGCGTTCTTCGAACAAATCTGTTTTAGTGGTTTGTCGGGCATTGCTATTTGATTCAATTATTAACAGTATCGAAAATCATCGCGCTCAGGCTTAATACATTAGTCAATATGGTGGAATAATTCTTGTAAAAATTAATCAAAAATAACATGTATCATGGTATTGTTGAAAACACATTAAGAATCTATTATTGATAGACCATAATTATATCGCTGAATATCTTCATTTAACATATTTCTGGTCTAAAGAAAATTCCACTTCACATAGTTCACAGATAGCGTCTATATTATATAACGATTATTTTACTGGCCGCGAACTCAGGTAAGCACATACGGTAGTCGTGAAGACGGAACGATGACCTGTAAATAAACTCTGGCATTCACACACACTGGCCGCGACCTGACCCGTAAACCTCGCGGGTTGAAATGCAATGCATTAAAGTGAGGCCACGCTTCCACTGAGCTTTATAATTTTACATGTTAACATATTGACAGGAATATGGAAGTAAGTACTAAATATTAGAACCTAGCCTTTAAGTACAAACGCTCTTGCGCTGGAAATTCTCTGAAAATAAAAGGTGCACGCACAAACTCTATTGATGTCGAGAGTTGAGTGTAAAACTGTTATATCTATTAAGCCTTTTCATTAGAGATAAAATTGTTTCATGCAGTAAAACAGTGTTACAAAGACGCGGGTATGTTTCCAATGTTCTGGTGGTATACTCAAATCAGCAATAATTTATGGAATAAATGAAGTGTATTCATTCGTGTCTAGCCGCGGGAAATTTTATTTGAATTTTATTGAACACTTACACAGGTCAGGTAAGGTCAAAAGTGACGTTAAACAGCTACGCCGATAAAGTCCTAGATAAGTCCAAGGCCCATAACTTCGTCAAAATTAAATGGACCAGAACGAAACTGACACTTCATCTGTCGGTCATGTGAGAAGACTCACATACAAAAATATCAGCACCACAATATATGTAAGCGTTGCGTAAAAACTTCCGGAAAACGGATGCCGGACGGACGGACTAACGGACTGACGGACGGACTGCGAGACTGCTACATGCCAACCCTACCGGTGGAATTAAAATTGTATTGTGTTTGTATCGATTGTATAACGTTAATAGAGTATGTTGTTTTGGAAATATTCATTTTTGAAGTAAGTATTTATGTTTTGGTAAATGTTCTCAACGCTTTCACCTTTTATAGCAGCCAATAAATTATGACAAGCCGTTGTTTACGTTCTATTTATGTCGATAGCAACA
>NW_026273437.1:0-10000 GCF_020536995.1 Dreissena polymorpha | reverse complement strand
TGGAATTGTTATCTCTTTTAGGTATTATCTGCCTATGGCAATGTTGAGTGCGAGCTGCATATCATAATTATGATATTGGTTCTTATTCCATGAACAATGAAATCAAAGCTCTATAATCTGTAGTTTATGTAACTTTTTCAATTGTTTATCAGTCTATTAACAACCATTTATTGTAATAGCCTTTCATATAGATGATATAAGTGTTGTTTATTCATAGATAAATAATTGATGGAACTTGGAAATAATTTGATCTGGAAAATTTTTGAAAATTGGGAACCTTGATTCTGAATTTTGTCAAACATAGTTTTGTTCCGTGAATATAGGATATCATGTTTTGCGTTCATTATGTTATGGATTTTGTTGTTCTTCTGGTTTAAAATATAAAAATAAATCACATGAAGAAAAGAGAAGCTGGTTGTTTAAATGTTATTTATTATTATATAATTATATAACACAGCAAAACATTACTGCAAGAATGTTGAGTGGACACATTATTAAAAAAAAAGTATCGTTCAACCCAGTACAATAAAATATGCATAATTTAAAATGGACAAATCATAAATTATTACATGTAACTGTGTCCTGAATCAAAAGTAAAGAGCATTTAGACGGCTATAATCTAATTAATGCATGCGCCTAAATTGTTTTACCAGATTGCATGTTCAGTCCACACTAATCAAGGAGACACTTTCCGCTTTTGTCGTATTTTTCTATGAGCGAAAATCCAGTTATGGCAGAAAGTATCGCACCTGATAAGCCTGTGCGGACTACACAGCCTAATCTGGGACAACACTATGTACATGCATTAAAATCTCTTTTTACAGAGCGAGTCTCAAGTATTTATTAAATGATAAATTAAGTCTTCTTACATGATTTTTTTAAGAAACACTCAGAAATCTCTCAGTAAAACATGATTTATTTGATAGCAGGCGCAGGAAAATTAGTTGAACTTGAAGTAAAATTATTCGGGAAATGTACATGAAGTTCCAAGCTTAACTAAACAGCACTGTCATTTCAAGCAATATATCGAATAAATGTCTTGTTACTCGATAGTGTGCACGAAAATCGTCGATATTTTCTGGTAGTCCCATGTAATTTGGTACTGTATGATGTTCTTGTTTTGAGAGAGTATACTCAAAATAGTTAGTATACAAAATAGTTAGTATACTGTATTCTTAAATAACCCATCCAAACTAAAGCGCATTCCATCACTTACCCTATCAAACATGCGTATTACAACTTCCGTTTCCAGACTAAAGTGAGCGATCGAAGTTGACCCTAGTTTACAGTAAAGATGGTATAGTTTTACGGCAAACGAAGTTAAACTCCTTGTCTCTATTATTGATAAAAGCATATAAAAAATTAAAAAATAACAAAAATATGGGCTTCCATCCTGAGCTTAGAACCAGAAGAAAACATTTGTTTATTGAATGGAATTTCAGCCGAATGAACATCTTAATGTGACTTGAACACTAACACGTGGGTGTAAAATAGCGTGAACCCAAACGACATACTAGTACTCGCAACAATCACGCACCAATGACTGAATTTTGACTACTTCTCTAGTAGTGCTATTATTACTGCTGCAGCTACTACTACTACAACAACTACTTCTACTGCCAATGCTGGTGATGCTGGTGCTGCTACTGCAATGCTACTGCTACTATTACTCCTACTACTTCTACTTCTACAAATATTACTGCCACTACTACCAGTCCCACTACCACTACCACTATAACCAGTCTCACTACCACTACCGCTACTACCATCACTACTAATACTACTACTACTACTGCTACTACTACTACTACTACTACTACTACTACTACTACTACTACTACTACTACTACTACTACTACTACTACTACTACTACTACTACTACTACTACTACTACTACTACTACTACTACTACTACTACTACTACTACTACTACTACTACTACTACTACTACTACTACTACTACTACTACTACTACTGCTACTACTGCTGCTACTGCTGTTGCTGCTACTACTGCTGCTACTGCTGCTGCTACTGCTGCTGCTACTGCTGCTGCTACTGCTGCTGCTACTGCTGCTGCTGCTACTGCTGCTGCTACTGCTGCTGCTACTGCTGCTGCTACTGCTGCTGCTACTGCTGCTGCTACTGCTGCTGCTACTGCTGCTGCTACCACTGCTGCTACTGCTGCTGCTGCTACTGCTGCTACTGCTGCTGCTGCTTCTCCTACTGCCGCTAATGATGCTACTGCTACTGCTGCTGCTGCTGCTACTGCTTCTTCTGCAGCTACTTCTACTATTACAACAACTACAACTACTGCTACTGTTGGTAGTGCTGCAACTGCTACTACACTGCTACTGCTACTATTGCTACTCCTGATCCTGCTACTTCTACAACTACTATTACCACCACCACCAGTCCCACTACCACTACCACTACTACCAGTCTCACTACCACTACCGCTACTACTACTAGTACTACTACTACTACTACTACTACTACAACTACTACTACTACTACTTCTACTACTACTACGACTACTACTACTACTACTACTACTACTACTACTACTACTACTACTACTACTACTACTACTACTACTACTACTTCTACTACTACTACTACTACTACTTCTACTACTACTACTACTGCTACTACTACTACTACTACTACTACTACTACTACTACTGCTACTACTAGTACTGCTACTACTACTACTACTGCTATTCCTGCTACTGCTGCTACTGCTACTACTGCTGCTACTGCTGCTGCTGCTACTGCTGCTGCTGCTACTGCTGCTGCTGATGCTACTGCTGCTACTGCTGCTGCTACTACTGTTGCTGCTGCTACTGCTGCTGCTACTCCTGCTGCCGCTACTGCTGCTACTTCGACTGCTGCTGCTTCTACTGCAGCTACTACTACTATTACAACAACTACAACTACTGCTATTGTTGGTAGTGCTGCAACTGTAACTACACTGCTACTATTACTACTCCTGCTCCTACTACTACTACAATTACTACTACCACCAAAACAAGTCCCACTACCACTACCACTACTACCAGTCTCACTACCACTACGGCTACCGCTACTACTACTTCTACTACTACTACTACTACTACTACTACTACTACTACTACTACTACTACTACTACTACTACTACTACTACTACTAGTACTGTTACTACTACTACTACTGCTGCTACTTCTGCTGCTACTGCTACTACTGCTACTCCTGCTACTGCTGCTACTGCTGCTACTACTGCTGCTACTGCTGCTGCTGCTACTGTTGCTTCTGATGCTGATGTTACTGCTTCTACTGCAGATACTACTACTACTACAACAACTACTAATACTGTTACTACTGCTACTCCTGCTACTGCTGCTACTGCTGCTACTGCTACTGCTGCTACTGCGCTGCTACTGCGCTGCTACTGCGCTGCTACTGCGCTGCTACTGCTGCTACTGCTGCTGCTGCTGCTACTCCTGCTGATGATACTGATGCTGCTGCTAATGCTGCTACTGCTTCTACTGCAGCTACTATTACTACTACAACAACTACTAATACTGCTACTGCTGGTGCTACTGCCCCTACTGCTGATATTGTTACTGCTGCTGCTGCTGCTACTGCTTCTTCTTCAGCTACTACTACTAGAGTTGCGACACCTTTAGGGTTTCGCGGGATGGAATGAGTGGAGAGTTCAAATCAAATGGAAAATCGATTATTTCAAAATAAAAAATTGGTACGAAAAAATATGTGGGCAGTGGGTACGAAAAAAAAAATAATTTGGGTACGAAAACAAATGTGAGTAAGAAAAAAAAAGGGTACGAACAAAATAAAGGTACGAAAAACTATTTGGGTACGAAAAAAATGGATACGAATAAAAAATTAGGTACGAACAAATTTGTGTACGAAAAAAATTTGAGTACGACATATGGGTACGAAAAAATTTGGGTACGAACAAATTTGTGTACGAAGAAATAATGGGTACGAATATAATATGGGCAGGAAAAAAAAACAAATTTGGTTACGAAAACAAATTAGAGTACGAAAAAATAAAGGAAATAAATAAAATTAGGGTACGAAAACTATTTGGGTACGAAAAAAATGTGTACAAATAAAAATTTGGGTACGAAACAAATTTGGGTACTAAAAAAATGGGTACGATTTTTTTATTTGGGTACGAAAAAAATGGGTATGAAAAAAAAATTGGGTACGAACAAATTTGGGTACGAAAAAGATTGGTACGAAAAAAAAATGGGTACGAACAAATTTGGGTACGAAAAACATTTGGGTACGAAAAAAATGGGTACGAAAAAAAAATTGGGTACGAAAACAATTGGGAACAAAAAACATTTGGGTACGAAAAAAATGGGTACGAAAAAAAAATTGTTACTAAAAAAATTTGGTACGAACAAAAATTTAGGTACGAAAAAAATGGGTACGAAAAAAATGGGTACGAAAAAAAAGGGGTACGAAAAAAATTGGGTACGAAAAACTTGGGTACGAAAAACATTTTGGTACGAAAATAATGGGTACGATTTTTTTTTTAGGTACGAACAAATTTGGGTACGAAAAACATTTGGGTACGACAAAAATGATTACGAAAATAGAAAAATTGGAGTATGAAAAATCTAATTTGAATTGTCTAGCCTGTGAATTGTCTCCTGGGGGTGAATTGTCTTGGGGTTGCTTTAAGGCTACATGTACTTCCGGCCAAGCCACGTGTTTATAGCGATTGCGCAATAAAAAACACCACTTTTTCGTGATTTAATCGAAAACTAGATTTTTCCCAGTAATAATGAATACGCCAACAGGTAGATCGCGTTATATGTACAGTTAATGGAAAATTTCATAGGGCCATACATTGTAACTCTGTGAAAAATCATCTGACCAGAACCGGCTGATAATATGCATGTCTCCTCTTGGTAGTGAAGCTTTCCATTAAGTTAAATTGAATTCCAGTCATTAGTTGCTGAGAAATAGCCCGGACAAAAAATTGTGCACGGACGGACAGACGAAGCGGCGACTATATGCTCCCCCCTTAAAAAATTTGGGGAGAGCATAATAAAAAAGTTGTGGCAATTTAAAGGTGGTACGCAAACTTTAAAATAGATTTATCAATTATATGCTTATTCTTAGTGAAAAAAGGCCATAATTGTTACAAAATGCTTGATACAGTTATCTGCTTTTGTTTATACATTGGGGTCATGTTGGTTAAGAAGCAAAATACATGTATGAAAGCAATATGTCAATGGACATAGGAAATATATTGGAGGTGGTACGCAAACATTCCAATGCGCGCACCTACGCCGGGGTGAGTGGGATAGCTACACTATATATATTTCATATATAATAGTCGAGCTAAAAAGTAAATATACTATAAACAACAAGCTTACCTCAATCACAATTTTAATGCAATGCAGTTAAACAATAAAGTTACAATGATATGCCAGGGATTGAAACTAACTTTTTACTATTGTGGGCAACCATCTTTAGTATTTTGGTTGCCCAGATAAAGAATAACGAGCCCAGAAATATGAACATGTGAATATTATTATACATTTTTTTAATAAAATAATAGATAATTATATACATTTGCTGACAATACACATGTTCAATGCATGATGTATTATTATGAGCCTGAATTGAATAATGTCCTATTCCTATATAATGAATGTTATTTAACTAGTATTGATCCATGGTGATCAATTGTTTTTCAATTTTTATTGCACTGAATTGTTTTAAGATTTAAAAAAAAAAACAAGTTTACCAACTTTGAAATTGAGTTGCCCAGGCCAAAATCTACTTGCCCCGGGCTCATGGGAAACCACTTATTTCCATCCCTGTATGCTCTTCATTTTCTGTTCTTCCATCCCATTCTCAAAATTAATTTAAAGCACAATATTTTTAATAACATTTGTATGAATTACTAACCATTATCACCCAAAACACAGTTTTACAACGCTGTAATCGTGTCGTAGAGATTTAGTTTACTATTATCAGTGTTCTCTTTAAATACCGGCAGCCAGCGATTCTGCCGGTTACATTTACTCTTACATTTACATGACGGCTTCTTTTCCCAAATATATCAAGTAAATGTCATAAATGCTTTTGTTTTACTGCATAGTTGCCGGCCATGTAACTGGTACTCAATTTTCTGGAAAACACTGAATTATGCATGAAAAACACACAATACTTAAAATCTTAGATTCGTTTTTAAAATAAATTGACACTTCCAGCTTGTCGCCATTAAAATCCAAAGATTCAAATAATTTTCCACGAGGTACGTCAACAATTGCGTAATCAAATGAATGAAAAATAAAAGTAAAGAAAGCCGGATTTTACATAAATTCCAGGTTGATAAACACAACAAGGTAAAGGTACCTTGTAGTCGGTGAGATATAATAATAATACAGTTAGTAAGGCTCGTACCCTGGGTACGGTAAATATACTAAAACGTACCCGGGAATTTTAACACTAAATCGGTTGTTGTCGGGTATTTTGTAAAAATTAATTATGTTTACATTTATGTCAATTTTCTGTTCAATGGCATTTATATTATCAAAACTCATTGTTAAAATCAATGATGTGATTTAATTTTAAATCTTAAATTGTTTAAAGTCGCGTCATTGTATGACGTCGTCAAGTATAATATTTTCCGCGACATCGCACGCTCACTTTTTACCGTCATAGATTTTTTTAAAGAAACATTATTTGGTTTGCAAGGTCCGTTAAATGGGGAACACCATATTCGGTATTTATATTATGTTTTAACAATTAATTCATACTGTGTAATAAATATTGAATAAGATATTTCGATATTGATTGAAAATGTTTCAAATTGTTATTTATGAAACCTCTTATTCTAATGAGTGTATGCTATTATATTATACTTTGAAAAGCATATCTGTTGTACTATAATCTGATTATTCAAATTAAATCGTTAATTTAACAATGCTTGTCGTCAGTGTTAGTCGTAAATGCTTGTGATCATTGTCGTCAATGTTAGTCATCAATCCTTATCGTCATTATACATGAAGGAAATAAAAGCAGAAACAGAGACGTATTCTTGATTACTTGCTTATTCCTACGGCGTCCTCTCAACACTCAAACTAAAAAGCATGTTGATGCAGATTTTTTAAGAGAAGGTTGTTTAAGGTTAACAATATTGTTTTACGTTATCGGTAGCATGTTTAACGACATCAGATTTTTGGCGGATATACAACTCGGATACAATCTAATATTTGCGGGTATGTTTAAGTTTATTTACCGTACCCGGGGAACATGTAAGTAAAGTTAAGAGTACCCAGGGTACATGTACCGGTAAGTAGTACCCGAGCCGAGAATGACCAATCGAGCCTTAGTAAGTGATTGATGGTGTATGGGATAACATGCACTGAGGGTGTATATTTTTCATGAACAAGTCAATTGAAGGTGTTAGAGATGCATTGATCAATAACATTAAAAAGGGTAATTAACCAAGGGCTTATTAAAATTAAAACGATGATATTACATTGTACCAGCTGTTTATTTTTGAGTACTGTAAGCTTGCAATATTTTAAATAATGTAAACAACTTACCTTGTATTAAGTTGGCACATTGTTGTCAGGTGTAGAAACTTTTTATACTTATTTCTGTTAAGTTGCACTGGCTGAACCAAAAGAATTATGTAGTCGTTTCTGAATAATCACGAAACAACCTACTAATGCATATATGCTTGCCAGTTAATGAGTTTGTGCATTTCCATTCATTATATTATCGGCCTTGGCAAACAGCGTAGACCCAGATGAGACGCCGTGTGATGTCTGCTATTTCGTTACGCTGAAGATTTCCATATCCACGGGTGTTTTTGTGTCAAATGTTATGGTTTTTCAATAGATCGTATACTTATCTACAAAACAGCGAATTAGCGTTCACTTTACAACATCTATGTTATTTTGTTAATACTTTCTCGCGTTCGTTTCGAACCTGTATTGACAGCCATTGGTCGACGCCGTCTGCTATTTCGAATGCTGAAGATTTCCATATCCACTGGCGTTTTTTATGTCAAATGTTAGTGTTTTCCAATGGATCGTATACTTATCTACAAAACAGATAAGTAGCGTTCACTTTACATCTTTTGTGATGATGTTTTTTTTGTAAATACTTTGTGAGCGTTCATTCCTTTGTCAGCCATTTTGACGGTTGGTTTGTTTACTTTCGGTTTCCACTTACAAACGAAATTAATTGATTTGCTGCTCACGTTTATTTATTGATTTAATAATAAATTATTAAACCCTAATAATGTAATAGATATTATCGGATAAATAGAATACCATTCTAATACCAGTGTGTACTTACATTTATGTCGGAAAGCCTAGCCGTGTAAACCTTTCTTCAACTCGTTGCACACAAATTCACAATACGTCGAATAATAGATTTATGTCATGTTTATTAAAAAAACACACTGTGCACAAAAGACATGCATGTGTACTTCCGATTGATATTCAAACACAATTATTACATCTTTGTTTATCGATTAAACGCCTAACTTTAATTAATAACGCGTAACTTAGTTTCTTTGTTTATTAACAATATGGAAGCTAGCCTAAGCGCTTTTCATGACGTCATGCGCACGTGCCCTTTCCCATGAAAAATATTTAAACGCAAAATACTCGAAAACTTGATTTTTCCCAGGTATAACGCCTACGCCAACAGGTAGATCGCATTCTGGTCCATATACATGTCAAATTTCAGCAAAAGTTACCGACCAGTTTTCAAGGCGCCCAAATCGCAGTGATTTGCACCAACTTAACGAAACTTAGCCCCCTTTATCATTCGTTCGAATGAACGTCATCAATGATGACGTCCAATACATCACTCATTCCATACAACTACAACAACTACTACTACTGCTACTGTTGGTGGTGCTGCAACTGCTACTGCTACTATTACTACTCCTGATTCCGCTACTACTACAACTACTACTACCACTACCACCAGTCCCACTACCACTATCACTACTACCAGTATCACTAACACTACCGCTACTACTACTGCTACTACTTCTACTACTACTACTACTACTACTACTACTACTACTACTACTACTACTACTACTACTACTACTACTACTACTACTACTACTACTACTACTACTGCTACTACTCCTCCTCCTCCTCCTACTACTACTACTACTACTACTACTACTACTACTACTACTACTACTACTACTACTTCTACTACTACTACTACTACTACTACAACTACTACTACTACTACTACTACCGCTACAACTACTACTACTACTTGCTACTACTACTACTACTACTACTACTACTTCTTTCTACTACTATTACTACTACTACTACTACTACTACTACTACTACTACTACTACTACTACTACTGCTACTACTACAACTACTACTACTACTACTACTACTACTATTACTATACTACTACTGCTACTACCACTATTATTACTACTACTACTACTACTACTACTACTACTACTACTACTACTACTACTACTACTATCTACTACTACTACTCCTACTACTACTACTACTACTACTACTACTACTACTACTACTGACTGCTGCGATTGCTACTACTGCTACTACTACTACTACTACTACTACTACTGCTGCTACTTCTGCTACTACTGCTACTACTGCTACACCTGCTTACGGCTACTACTGCTGCTACTGCTGGCTACTCCTGCTACTTCTGCTACTGGTAACTGCTGCTGCTGCTACTGCTTCTACTGCAGCTAATACTACTAGTACAGAACAAATAGTACTACTGCTACTGATGGTTGGTGTTGGTACGGCTACTACACGCTACTGCTACTATTACTACTCCTGATTCTGGTTACTACTACAACTACTACTACCACTACAACCCTTCTCAGCTAAACGCACTACCACTGCTACCAGTCTCACTACTACTACCGCTACACTACTTCTACTACTACTACTACTACTACTACTACTAATACTCCTCCTACTACTACTACTAC
>NW_026273436.1:0-60329 GCF_020536995.1 Dreissena polymorpha | reverse complement strand
TTTGCACAGGCTAATCTTGGATGAGATATACGCACATGCATGATCCCAGTTTAACGTTTTCCCAGATCGAGTATGATTTGGCATCCAGTCATGCTATGTACGTGGCTGTCATCTCTCATATATCAGGATTTTATGTGCGCTTATAGTTGTATCTGCAGAGTTCTACATCGTCTGACATGTTATGAGGTAATTTTATTGATAATCAGTTTACACAACGGTGTCCATGGTAACCTATTGTTTCTCTGAGTACGATATCAAGAACTATACATGAACCAGGCGCAGCATTATTGCATGACAATTGCACTCGTATAAAGCCTACACAATAGTTTTGTATGTAGAGACGAAGTAACCCATTTATGCCCAGCGTCTGGAAAAAAGGCCTTGGCAAACAGCGTAGACCCAGATGAGAAGCATAATAATGCGGCGTCTCATCAGGGTCTGCGCTGTTTGCTTAAAGGAATTTCTGTAAGAAATATTCTAAATATAGAAATAAATATACTAGACATCCCTAATTTTAGAAAGAAATTGATCCAATTTAGAAGGATGGGAGAGTCCACTAGGCATAAATGGGTTAAAATATACATACGTCAGCCGAATATAAAGTAAAATTAAAATCGTTTAAAGCCTAGAGAAAAGTTGTTATGAATTGCATTATTTTTGCATATTCATGCACTACAATATAAACTGAATTAGTTTGTAGAACAGGTGAACGTTAGCCGTGTATGGGTTATAGCCCAAGTGGTATGCAACAGAACGTCTTACGTGGCAGAGCAGGATTCCTATTGTAGTCAACGAAAAACATAGTATGATCCGCGTCATACGAAAATGAGTCTTATGCGGCTATTGTAGAGCTAGACCAGCTTTCGCAGCCGCACAGGCTGGCAAGGAGCTAAGCTGACCGCTTTAAAGAAACGCAAGGTTTCGTGATTATCGGACAGGGTAGGTCCAGACCAAACGGCGTGAATGTGCATAAAACATTACACCCCCGTTTCGCACGAGCGGGTTAAATAGTATCATGGTTGGTACATTTCAAGAAAACTGTTGATTTAGAAGTCATGAGAGTGTATTAAGCACTTTGCCACACAGGCGCTCGATGGCAATGTTTTATTATTATTTTATTTATTATTTTTTATTATTTTTCATTTAGTTACCCGTTGTTTATTATATAAAATTATAATGCATACACAATCATATAAATCTTCCAACAAACGTCTTCTAAAAAAAGATAGTTCGACTATCTAGTATACATCTTTTTTTAATAGACGTTTGTCGGAAGATTTTATTTGATTTAGTATGTGTATGCATTATAATAAACAACGGGTAACTAACATAATAATAAAAAAAACATTGCCATCGAGCGCCTGTGCTTACCATTGGGATTGCATTGTGTTATCACCACATTACTTGTTTGTATAATCGACTAAAACGTTAAATCACTTATTAAATTTCCCACCAGAGTAGTCAGGTCGTAACTAAGCTCCAGAAGATTAAAATTCGTTTTATCAGCAATGAAAAAACTGGTGTTTATCACAGACAAACATCTCAAATCAATCAACACGCTCATTACATGGAACTCTAGGCGACAAAAGGAACTAAGCAATAGTGTATTATAATATCAAGTGTATTTTATCGCAAAGAATTTTATAAAATGAAGTCACATATGTACAATATCATTTCTACAATATAAATATGATTTCTATTATAATTATACTGTTGTTTTTACTAATGAATGACAATTTGTATATGAAGATTAAAGGAGAACATTCTGGCAACGAGTCGATTGTAAATTAAAACTTGAATAAAGCGTTCTATTTCAATAATCAATAGTTGTAAGAAATTGTATCCCCCCTAATCCAATATGCAGTGCGTTGTAACAAAAACGCATTCTAGGTAAAACCCGATGCTGCATTAAAATGTTTTAAGTACCGGGTAAGTTATAAACCTAAAAAATATTCAAAACTTTTAGCAAGAATACTTATAATAAATAAACTATTTATTTCATTTATCACTTAGATAACTTGTGGCCCAATATCGCGTGTTGTGGAGTGCTGAAGAGGATTAAGTAGTATGTAAGAATCACTGATAAGAATGTTTGGTTTTGTTTTTTAATTTTTGAACCTTAACAGTAACGCCATTTGCATGCGTGGTCTACTTGACCAAACCATTCAAATGGTGTGAGCAACACAATCTGTGTATGTTTACATCTCCAAATCCACGTACCTATATAGTCAGTATGAAAGGTCTGATCGAAGTTCCGGTAAGCCGGGAACCAACTTGTCGAGGGTTACCGGATGTTGAGCGACACGACTGCGATAGCCGCCTGAACCACGCGCACTTCTTCCAGCGTTTCCATGGGAACGGGGCCTCATAAAACTCCACCCACCCCAGCAAACACTGCATTGGAGTTTATTTCCTATTTTAAACAGAAAGTGATAATTATGATAATAATGAGATTTATTATATTTTTTCAAATGAAATATATTCTGATAACTAAATAAAGTTGCAAAACATTAACAAAAAATATTTGCCTAAACTAAGCATAAATACCGAACATAACAGAGCAGACTAGTTTATTTGACCTAAGCATATATACAGCTCATCGTCGTTAACATACATATACAATAACAGCACGCGTTACAAGTAAATACAAAACATAATCATTTCGAAGGAAGATCGATTAAAAAGGGAATGAAATACAACATGTTTAAGTGAGAATGTCACATGGAAGAGGTTAATACTTGATGACCACATAATGTAAAAACGTTGTTTAATGATTGCAACAAGTATGACATTATTTCTACCCTTATTGGCTTTATGAAAGATATATAATGTATACTACATTTATAGGACATTTTCTCGCATTTAGAAGCCTTTTAAACAAACATGGCTAGTTTTCTTAACACTTTTTTCTTTGAACTATTAAGTAGGTCGATAAACTTAAACATATATGGGCGAAATCTATAATTCTTTGGAATTAATGTATAACATAGGCGTAGTAAGGACATGTAAGAACAAAGTGATATTCATCCTCGATATCATTAAGGTTGCATAAAACACATTTACGTTGATCTCTAAAAATGATCTGGTGTTAACCGTTTCAATTAATAATTTGTGAGATGGCAAACGTAATTTAGCTATAATGTTCCTATGCTTTTTATTTTCAATAATATCAAGATAAGCCGACCGAATACTGATTTTAATTCCTTATATAAAATCGTTGAACTATATGGTGTGACACTTATATTCCAGTTAGTGAAATATTGGTCTCGTCATCTGTTTTAAGTAACGGGATAAATTGATTAGTGTTCACAGATTCGGGGAATAAAATGTTAGGCATAAATGGGTTTATAGAATATTCAAATTGAAATCAGTAAATATGTCAGTCGGTTTTGAGATTGATTAGTTATAGAAAAGAAAACATCCTCCTTTGGGGACGGAACAGACCAATGTGTCTGCTGGTGGAACAAAAAACAATATTACAAAAGACAACGGACGCGAAACGCATTACTTGTATATAAACATTATATGTCATATTTTATTTCTCAGAGGTTTTCATTTGATTCAAAAGTATTTTTTCAGCATTATGCCAATAATTAAAAACAAACCCTGGTGTTGATATTCCTTATGATGCCATATACTAGTACCGTAGGAATTGAGACACATTTTTGAGATCTCAGCTTTTGTTTTTACCTCCCAAATTCAATTATCTGTTACTGCTACAAACATGTTCAGTCGCCAGAAGCGAATAATACATCAAAACATGACCCACCTTGAGGACAATGTGGGAGGCAGAACCTGCAGCTACATGTAGCTGCTGATATTAATTCAATAATAAGGGGGGCACTAAGCGCAGACCGTGCTTTAACCCGTTCTCCCATTAGAAGCAAAGTGATAATGGCTTTTGCAACCAGCATTAAACCAGAACAGCCTGTGAGTAACTCAGTCTGTTCAGGTTTTATGCGGTTTGCTGCTCTTCAGTATCGAAGGGTTTGAAATTAAGCCTTAAAAACTTGAATCTAGTAAGAAAGGTCTTAAATAAAAAATATAACTATCCAAGGGACTACAAATGCGTGAAAATACATATCTAAGTGGTAAAGGGTTAATGTAGCTGATTATATTAGTACAACCCATGGGGGCTATGGTGGCTTCAAGATGAAAGGAATACTGTTTTGTCATGCCTATATAAGGCTTGTACACATTCATAAAAATATGTTACAAAAAGCACGACTTATATTGTTGACCTCCATTAAATTGGTTTAAACTCAAATTATTTGGATTTACCGAGACAACGATGTGACCCCAGTTTTATTCGTGTTCGTTTCTGTGTTGTTGATTGTTTTTGCTTATGTAATGTGTAGGTGCATTTTTGTTCTGTCGGACAGTTGGTCGATTCGCATAAATAAAGGACTTAAGCTTTAGTAATGTTTTCTTCTTCATATTAAGCTTAAGTTTCAGTTTGATTATATTTGATAATAAGGTGTGTTCTGGTATATTTTAGCTTCTTTCAAACACCAATATTTCAGACAAATGATGTGAAAAAAATATTCTATGTTCCACTAAAACATAACACATGTATCGTGCTTTGAAAAGATCTTTCAATTAGTTTACTTCTTGACTTGTTACAAAAGGTCTCTCTATACGAACACTTGTGGACTTGTTTCTAAAGGTCTCTTTATACGAACACTTGTTGACTTGTTGCAAAAGGTCTCTCTATACGAATACTTGTTGATTTGTTGCAAAAGGTCTCTCTATACGAACACTTGTTGACTTGTTTCAAACGTCTCTCTATACAAACACTTGTTGACTTGTTTCAAAAGGTCTCTCTATACGAACACTTGTTGACTTGTTTCAAAAGGTAACTCTATACGAATACTTGTGTCTCGATGCGAAAGGTCGCTCCATACGTGTATATGTTGACATGTTTAAATCGGTCTCTCCATACGTATTCTTGTTGACTTGTTACATACGTGTTTTTCACAAGTATACTTGTCAACTTCTTCTACACGTCTCTCCATACTCACATTCAAGTTGACTTGTTCTAAACGTCTCTCCAAACTCACATTCAAGTTGACTTGTTCTAAACGTCTCTCCATACTCACATTCAGGTTGACTTGTTCCAAATGTCTCGTCATACTCATATTCATGTTGACTTGTTCTAAACGTCTCTCCATACTCACATTCAAGTTGACTTGTTCTAAACGTCTCTCCATACTCACATTTAAGTTGATTTGTTCTAAACGTCTCTCCATACTCACATTCAAGTTGATTTGGTCTAAACGTCTCTCCATACTCACATTCAAGTTGATTTGGTCTAAACGTCTCTCCATACTCACATTCAAGTTGACTTGTTCTAAACGTCTCTCCATACTCACATTCAAGTTGACTTGTTCTAAACGTCTCTCCATACTCACATTCAAGTTGACTTGTTCTAAACGTCTCTCCATACTCACATTTAATTGACTTGTTCTTAATGTCTCTCCATACTCACATTCAAGTTGACTCGTGCTGAATTGTATCTAGAGCGTTGAGCCTGTTCAGCTTACAATATTCGGTCTTTTTTAAGATCATACGGTCAAAGAAAACATGTGTGCATTTTGTATAAATATAAAAAGGCTACATTGTTCCAAAATAAGGCTAACTAACTAAAGTATATATGGTCTTATTGGTCTCGTTTGCAGCTCGTTAACGTAAATTGAAATCGAAATGTAGGAAATGGCACATCTGTATTACTTTTCTACGAACATGCGAGTCGTTACTGTAATATTTATATTCCGATCCATGACCCATAATTGACTTTTGCTGGAATCATGCCTGTTAACCCATTTATGCCTAGTGGACTCTCCCATCATTCTTAACTGTATCAATTTATTTCCAAAATCAGGGATGTCTACTATATGTATTTATATATTTAGAATATTCCTTACAGAAATTCCTTTGAGCAAACAGCGCAGACCTGGATGAGACGCCGCATCGTGCGGCGTCTCATCTGGGTCTACGCTGTTTGCCAATGCCTTTTTTTCTAGACGCTAGGCATAAATGGGTTAAGTTTTGGTCCTGATTAAAAAATCTCGTATAGATACAGGCCAAAACTGACCTGGCATGCGTCGCTCATGGTGTGATCTATGTAATTGGTCTTTTCTGCAACCTTAACATATTTATTGTACACAATGCGCGCACAACAAAGTATTTTTCATTAAGTTCCTATATATCAGTATGTACATACAAAAAAACTTCCGTATATCAACGTTTCATGGTGAACGGCTTTCAATGTTACAAAGTCTCTCGATATTTTTCTTAGTTTTATCTCTTTTCCGACATCTCACCTAATTAGCGTCATTTGCCAACGTATTTTGTAACAAAATATTGATTGTAATTAGAAACTTCTTTTTTGTTATCAAATTCAGTTTCGAGATATCAATTCGGAAGAAAAAACGATACCCACTGGAAACCTAATTACTTCTTCGGAAATGTCAGAGCAACGTTTAAGTTTTCCGACATGTAAAAGTCAAACTTAATTCATTTTGTTGACAGTCCTTTTCAGTAAAATAATATTCCCACGTGCGCTTTAACTAAAAATCATAAAGGAAATTTTCATTTGATAGGAGCGGCGGGTCAAAGTATGAAAGACGGGTAATTTCGGAACATGTCGGATTTTTTGCCTGAACAAGTTACAATGTAAACAGTTTATGTTAAACTTCTTGAAATAACCATATTCTCTTTAGGGGTTATACGTTTGACACGTCAAAAAAGAATCTTAACTAGGCGACATACTTTATTTTGTTGCACGTCAGCCGTGATACCGGTTTTACGACGTCAAATTTGTATAGCTGCAATTTACGACTGGCAGAAGAAAGTCTGGTCGTTCATAAAGCGTTTACGTGATCTTGGCTCGTCAGCACTTAACCCATTTATGCCTAGCGTCTAAAAAAGGCCTTGGCAAACAGCGTAGACCCAGATGATGCGGCGTCTCATCAAGGTCTGCGCTGTTAGCTTAAAGGAATGCCTGTAAGTATATATAAAAATATAGAAATAAATATACTAGACATCCCTAATTATGGAAATAAATTGAACCAATTAAGAATGATGGGAGAGTCCACTAGGCATAAATGGGTTAAAGATAGCGATCCTCGCAGACATTGATCTCAGAAATGTATAGCAAACCTTTATGCGCGCGTCTTAAAGAAACGCTTGACCCGCCAAGAAGGATGCTTTTATGGTGCGATCTCCATGACAAAGCAGACATCTCAACCAGTAAATTACAAGTGAGATTTTACATTTAATTCGTTTGTATTTTATTTTTTATAGAAATACAAGGGAAAGGTCGTTGTTGACCGCAATCCTCAGTTTCACAGCTGAGAATAGTTAACTGTGTTTCCAATGCAGTTGCCAACTAAATTGTTTTTTATTTCAATAATTTTTAATTGAGCGAGTATAAATTAAATCGTTAAGACGGTGGTGTTTTGAGGAGTAGTATGTTTTCTGCGGAAAGAAAAATATTATTAGATAATGTCTTGTTATTAAACATACTTGGAGTAGCATACATATAATTTGTAATTATGAAGCCATAAGGAAATAATATTGATGCATAACAACCACTCGATTTACTTAATTCCTTACACTCATGCTCTGACAATTTTTTTATCCAACCTCTGTGACCTAATAAGTAACCGGGTGTATGTTTGATTAAGGGAAATTTATATTCTTATTACAATCGTAGTTGGACGGATGACAATGAGGACAGAGTGTACGAAGAACGTTTGTTCTTATGTGAGGATACATGTATTTGCGGCTGATTGACAGTATTTTATTTTCATTGTCCAAAGAATCATAATAAAGAAATAACAAAAAGTGTTGCGTACTTGGAAAAAAATCGGAAAATGACAATACAACTAAATGTCACTTAAAAAAAATTCTCATTTCATCCGCCGATTTGGTATTATGTTGAAAGCTAAAATAAAACATGTGCTGATAAATGGAATATAATGGCTACAGTTAACGACAAATGTTTGCCTACAATTAGCATGTATACACCGCTCTCGCTACAAATATCACATGTTTTTAGAACACGCCTAAATATAAATCAGATGAGCCGTGCTATGTGAAAAGGGGGTTTAATGCATGTGCGTAAAATGTCGTCCCAGATTAGCCTGTGTCGTCCGCACAGGCTTATCAGGTAGGACACTTTCCGCAGAAACTAGATTTTTGCTAAAAAGAGGCTTTCTTTAATCAGAAAAAATCATAAAAGCGAAAAGTATCGTTCCTGATAACGCACATGCATTAAACCCATTTTTCACAGAGTACGACCCATACAAATGTATACGTTTTCCAACTCGGATATAGGGATTACACTAGGCGACCTATATTTTATGTTGAACGTCAGTCGTAATACCGGAGTTGCGACATACAATTTGCGTAGCTGTAATTTACGACTGGCAGAAGGCAGTCTAAATGGTCGATCATGTGGTATTTACGTGTACTTAGCTCGGCATCACTTAAAGATAGCGATTCTCGGAGACATTATCCTAAACATTTTACATTAAATCTGCATTCGAGCGTCCTAACGCGACACTTGATCCCTTGGGAACGATGCTTTTATATTGCAATCCTCAGTGCAAAGCAGACATCTCAACCATTAAATAACAACCGTACGGAATGCCGTTAGGGCCATCGTGGTTACATATTAAAATCCAGAGGGCGACAATGCGATAGTGCGATAGTACGATGGCGACAATGCGATAGTACGATGGCGACAGTGCGACAAAACGAAGGCGACAGTGCGATAGAACGATGGCGACAATGCGATAATACGATGACGACAGTACGATAAAACGATTGCGAGAGTGCGATAGTACGATGGCGACAATGCGATATTGCGATAATACGATGACGACAGTGCGACAATACGATTGCGACAGTGCGATAGTACGATGGCGACAATGCGACATTTCGATAGTGCGATAGTACGATGGCGACAATTCGATAATACGATGACGGTAGAACGATAACGCGATAGTAAGATGGCGACATCGTACTGGCGCAATGTCGCCATCGTACTATCGCACTATCGCATTGTCGCATTGTCGCCATCGTACTATCGCATTGTCTCCATCGTACTATCGCATTTTCGCCATCGTACTATCGCACAATCGCATTGTCGCCCTCTGAATTTTAATGCGTTACCACGATGGCACTAACGGTATTCCGCACAAACGAGTTTCATATTATATTGTTGCCAATCTCAACGCAGATTTGTCGTTCCATGTTCTCACATACAATCTTTGCCATCACAAGAAAATCATACCAGATTTGGTTGTATTTAATTTTATTGCTTTACGTATTATATTATGAAAGTAGTATGTTTTTTACATTTTAAAAATATTGAATTTATTGTATACGCTAAGATTTATAATAAAAAGATAATTCTCTAAATAAAGAAATAAAAATTACAACGGTACAATTATTGTACCACGTGGTTAGGCTATCATCACCTGGTTAGTTATGGCATGGATTTCATCCAGCTATGCTGGTTTCCGTCAAATCTCTGCGCGGAGGTTGTACTGTTGCATGATAAATACTTATCGTTTACAGCAATGGCACAAACATGGTGTTGTTGAACCTCAAACTTAAGTATCAGAGCTTAGCATAGTTAAATGTGATTACATTGCAATTGCAAACATATATGTAAGATTTGTTTTGAAAATTAAAATTACTATTCTTATTTCACATACGTTTCAGTGAAATCGTTCGGTTGATGTAAGATAAGAAGAGAATGTAGTTTAATGCGAAAAAAGAAAATGATTATAACAGAATGTGATTACATTGCAATTGCAAACAAAAATGTAAGATTTGTTTTGAAAATTAAAATTACTATTCTTATTTCACATACGTTTCAGCGAAATCGTTCGGTTGATGTAAGATAAGAAGAGAATGTAGTTTAATGCGAAAAAGAAAATGATTATAACAGAATGTCTAAGTTCTTACTTAGAGATACATATCTTATTTATCTATCTGAAAGTCATGATGGCATTTTCTTTTGTATGAAAATCGACTGACTAATTCAAGTCCTAACACTCATTCACTGACAAGTTTTTATCTCCATAAACGGTGGCCTAACATGTAACCGTTTCGAAAAGTATAATAAAAAATTTATTTATTAGAATCGTAGTTGGATGTACATTGTATGTCAAGGGAGGGGGGGGGGGGGGTGGCGGGGGGCAGCGTATTCCTAGGATGACGGTGTTTGTGTGAGGATATTTGGATATTTGAAGCTGACTAACAATAATTTATATTTGTTCCGACGTTTGCGATATTGACATAAAAACACAGAAGCAAGAGCATCGTAAACAAGAAATGAAACATAATGGCGCACTGGGTGAAAAAGGCATCTTAAAATACAACAAACACAAAAACGAAATTTTGACAGTCATTTTAAACGAAGACGGCCTCCATAAACGTAATATCAACAAGTGACTTTACATGTATGAACCAGACGAGACACGAGCATTATGGGAGATGTATGAGCCAGACGAGACACGAGCATTACGGGAGATGTATGAACCAGACGAGACAAGAGCATTATAGGAGATGCTTGAACCAGACGAGACACGAGCATTATGGGAGATGTATGAACCAGACGAGACACGTTCATTATGGGAGATGTATGAACCAGACGAGACACGAGCATTATGGGAGCTGAATGAACCAGACGATACGCGAGCATTATGGGAGATGTTTGAATCAGACGAGACACGAGCATTATGGGAGATGTTTGAATCAGACAATACACGAGCATTATGGAAGATGTATGAACCAGACGAGACATGAGCATTATGGGAGATGTATGAATCAGACAAGACACGAGAATTATGGGAGAGGTAAGATCTTTGCATTTGGTAAACAAGAACCAATTTAGTTTACCTACCTTGGGACGCTTAAAGACCATCTTCTCGTATCTGTCGTCCCCGCTGTACACGTAGGTCAAGGACGATTTGTCCGGCGGAAATGTGTAGTCGGTGAACAGACGCCCGTTGGACAGCGCCGTCGGTAGGTACATCAGCTGGATGCGCGCGAAATCCTGCAGCGGAACCTCGCATGACTTCTTCCGGTTACTCATGGCGCCGCGTGTCTGGTAGAATTTGCCCGTGCGTCTCTTTGTTACCTAAAATGGATAGGGACCTGCTGATTATATTGTTTGGCTTTTGTTGTTGTTGGTTGATGTTGTTATTATTTAACTTTCAACTTTCTTCAAACATAAAGTTCCTTAAAAGCGGTGAGTGTCGTCCTTGATTAGCTTGCGTGGACTGCCTATGAATTGATTAGAAATACTCGTAGTAATTAGAGAGCAAAGTTAAGATAAAAATGTTGTTTTATTGATTGTCAAGCACATTAACCTTTAATAATGCTATCATGTGAACACTTATTGCGAAACTGATGTCATATGACGCATATTTTTATTTTCAACACTTGATCCATGATATAAATCTGCCACTGGATGTATGTGTCTGCCACTATTCTGTCCAATAATCTGTGTCAAAGGATACTAGAGATACCATGGCGGCAAAGTGACCCAGCTACAGACCTTCCGAAGTCAAAAAAGGTGAAGGCAAACTTTCCAATTATTATAATGGAATAATATAGGTTTTGCTCTGTGAAAAGAGGATTTAATGCATGTGCGTTAAGTGTCATCCCAGATTAGCCTGTGCAGTCCGTACAAGCTAATCAGGGACGACACTTTACGCCTAAATTGGATTTTTACTAAGAGACTTCATGCAAATGAAAAATGTCATAAAAGCGGAAGGTGTCGTCCCTGATTAGCAAGTGCTTTTTTTAAATTTCATATGTTACAAGTATTTTTGTATAACGAATTACCCAACAATTTTGGCAAGTTTTCAATCGAAATATCTTTAACTCATTTATGTTCGTAGGTATGAAATTTCTTAGTCCTTACACAACTGACTTTTTCGTGAACACTTAAATTCGTATATTTCTGATCTATGAAAACATAAGGAATTTGCGTCACTCGTTTTCAGTTGTGTTTGTTTTAAATTCGTGGATTGGGCAACCAAAGAAATCAACAAAAAAATAATGTCCGACAAAAAGTAATAATTAACAGTAGATGACGTGACTGATTCATTTTTTCAGTGGACCCCTTAACTAAATTTCCTTAATATACTTAATTTCTTTCTCGTAAAACGTGTTATTAATAAATTCGTTGATACTCTGATGAACCGGAGCGGAAAATAAACAAAGATTTCTAGTTATTAGTTTCTTTTGTCGCCTGCATTACAAGGATATTTAATTATTTTGACATAAGTTGTCGATTCTGTTCTTTATTAACTCTAATTTACACTACAAATGCGCATTGAAATGATTACATTGCATTGTATCACAGTGTGCCTTCTGTGCGGTAAGTTTTTCCTTAGTCTTTTTCTTACTTATTGAAACTTCCCATGTTTAATGCATTTACTGTAGATTTTAAGTGAGGTCAACGACCCATTCCTGAAAAAGGGCATCTACTTTTTTATGAAGCCCTTTAAGATATAAAACTACAGTGCCTCTCATGAAAATTCGAGGACAATAAGATACTGCTTTATTATAATTTAAGTAGATTTTTATCTCTACAATGGTCAATTTTCAACGATGCTCTTTTCATGAAAAATGAACAAATGAAATTGTTCGTGTTTTTTTTTAATTAGCAGAGAAATTGAACACTAGCTGTATAATAGCTCAGCAAATCACTTTCATAATTCAACCATTATTTCCACATAATTGCTCTTATTTCTTTTACCAGCATCACAGACAATTTGCAAAAAGAAAAATGATTTTTTTCATTCAAAGTTTTTATTGTTAACCCATTTATGACTAGTGTCTAGAAAAAAGGCCTTGGCAAACAGCGTAGACCGAGATGAGACGCCGCATCATGCGGTCAGGGTTTGCGCTGTTTGCTTAAAGGAATTTCTGTAAGAAATATTCTAAATATAGAAATTAATATACTAGACATCCCTAATTTTGGAAATAAATTGATCCAATTTAGAAGGATGGCAGAGTCCACTGGGCAAAAATGGGTTAAGAATAGCATGGACATGAAATAGATGGATAGGGTATGGTGCATCATGTACCGTCTGACGTACCAGCCTGTGGTGAGAAAACGAAAGGTAGAATGGCCTCAACATGACGGGTTTATTCTAAAGAAAATATAATATTTGTGTGCTTTCATTCGGAAATCGTTATCTGTATATAAATATTCCGTGCTCTGTGAAAAGGGGGTTTAATGCATGTGCATACAGTGTCGTCCCAGATTAGCCTGTCTAATCCGCACAGGCTAATCAGGAACGACACTTTTCGCCTAAACTGGATTTTTTGCTGCGAAGAGACTTTCTTTAAACGAAAAGTATCATAACAGTGGACTGCACAGGCTAATCTGGGACGACACTTTGCGCAGATGCATTACACCCTCTTTTCACAGAGCACGGCTCATATGAATGTTTACTGAGCTTCTCTCAAACAAATTGCCTCGCTCTAGATAAATATGGCTAATGCATGGGCGTTAAGTGTCGTGCTAGATAAGCATCTGCAGTCCGCGTAGGATAATAAAGGACGACAATTTCCTTGATTTTCGAAGAATCATTACAGAACCACCGTCAATCATCCCAGAACCCAGATAAGGCATGCACTAAAACGACGGTACTAAGTCTGTTAATAATACAATATTACATATCCATCTCCAGACGATGCATGAATGATCAACCGATGTCCATTATGGAAAATAAATCGAATCAAAGTTGGGAAAGCAATGTGATATGCTTATAACATCATTGCATTTGTGTGATCAGATGGTTTCACCAAATTAGATAACATGTCATTTCGTATCTCCAGAGATACTAGATTTTCATATTTCACACAATATGCGATGGCTACATTGGTTTCAACCTAAGCTATAAGTGTCGGTTTTTAAATGCCGTAATTATTTTCCACGCGCTGAGATCTGGCTCTTTGTTAGCTTCATTACCAGCTTTATTCCTCACTCAGTCTACATCGCGACGTTTACATATTGTTTTGAGCGACAATCATATTACATTCCCGATTGAAATGATGTATGAAACAGGTTTTATTGCAGCAAATGATTCATTAATGTTCTTCGAGAATAGTAAACTTTATTCAGAAAACCGTATAAAATGCGGTCATACAATATACGTTACATTGCTGTGTATGCGCAGAATTCATTCTCATGAAAGGTCATATGAGGCACCTCGTGCGGAAATGGGTTATAAGCCACCGGCGGCGCGCGTAGCTCCAGACCAGCGTGAACAATCGTGCAGTCTGGTCAGGGGATTTCCTGTCCGCTGTCCGCTTATGAGTCAAAGAAACCCTGCGTAACTTTACAGCGTACATGGTAGCTCCTAACAAGTTGTTGTTGTTTTTCGACAAAATTATGGATGAGCTTCCATACAAAAAAGGCTAAATTTTAATCCATATAACAAATGTTATCTAGTTAGTTATAAAGGCTTCGTTAAAATAAAACAAATTTATATCACACTTTTATAAGTTATCCATATAACAGTAATTAGGTTAATCAAATAGAAACTTATTGATACTCGTGAACGGTTCATCTTAGTCTGTGTACAGCTGATTCACAAAGTGTCGTCAATTTTTTGTATACATTTAATTGAAAAAATATCCGAACTGGAAAACAATTCGGCGTTTTGTCTAAGGAGTGCGGCAAATACCCAATAAAAAAATGTAAACTATTGCGTCAATCTTATTGCCTTTGTCTATATCCGAAACGAAGTACTCTATATGTAAATTTTCTTGTTATTTTAAGTGCCTTGTTATTCAATTTAGAATTGGTTTATTGCGATTTGTATCTACTATGAACACCGTCCATAGAGACAATAAGACAATTTATCACGATAATTAATACGAAACGAAAAAACATCGAAACAATCTATTTTTAAATACGATTAATCATCAATCTTGAATGAAGTTTACATGACAAATGCTTGTATGACTTGAAATATCATTTCTGGATTTATATCAAGAGTCGTATAAAATCTATGACACAAAAATATCAAAATCGACAGTGTCAGATTTTGAAAAATACGTATGTATCTATAATGCACTAAGTATCAGTGCGTTTGGATATCTAAAAAAGACCGTTTCAATTATTCAATAGACTAAAAATTATTCAAGCGCTCCAATCAATGCTTACACTGTGCAATTGTTTTTCGGCTTAGCCGTCTTAACTTAGTTTTGACCAAATTAAATAACCAATGGAATGGTCGCAATTTTTTAGCTATTATATCCGAATGAATAAACTCTAATGTTGCATTGGCTGATTTGAGAAAAATCCACTGAAACATTGGCTACATTGCTGTTTTCAACGCTATTAAATGCAAATATTCAAACGACTCATAAGCTCTAATTTTGGTCCGATAATAAAACAAGTAAACGTGTTGGTGTCAGCTTTGTGCATAGAATAAGTCGGTCGTTAAGAATATAAATAAATGTGTTTGTGCTGTGCTAAATTTTACCTTACTTTGATATTGAAAGAGCAAGCACTTTCTTGTGTGTGTTTTATGTAAACATTAAAACATTTCAGAATACTGTTAGTTATTAATTAATGTTAATTACACTGCAATGGTGTGATAAAATTTCGATACGTTTTACGCAGTAATTTTTTTTTCTATTTAAAGCACTGTTGAAGGACAGTTTCCCAATCTAAGAAAACATTACAAATTTTTTAATTGCCGTCCTAAAAATACCAAATCGAAGGAAAGTTTTGTCAATTTCGTTCCGAAAACGCGTCGACGGCATGTGAACAAATAAACGTGGTAAGAAGTGTGCAGCCAAGGCCATCTTGCTCGATTTGAGCCGTGCTCTGTGAAAATGAGGTTTAATGCATTTGCGAAAATTGTTGTCCTAGATTAGCCTGTGCAGTCCGCACAGGCTAATCAGGGACGACACTATCCGCCTAACCTAGATGTTTGCTAAGAAGAGACTCTCTTTAAGCAGAAATATCATAAAAGCGGAAAGTGTCGTCCCTGATAAGCCTGTGCGGACTGCACAGGCTAATATGTGATGATACTTTATGCACATGCATTAAATCATCTTTTCACGGAGCACGGCCTATTTAATCAAGTCGACGTGTTTAATTTTCCATTGGTTTTGACGGCGGAGTGTCTTTGTATGTGTTTACTTTAAAGGAATGTGTTTATGAAAATTAATTGAGTCACGAAAGTAGGAACTACAACAAAAATATAGCGGACCTTGATGATGACTGCTGTACTAAAATTATGACTTAAAGGGAAGCAAAACAGTTGATGATGGTTAACATCAGACAGTGCCAACCGAGTCTCCAGAAGTGCATTTAGCCTTCTATCAGGTAATTGAACATTTGCATGTATCACATAAAGTGTGTCAGTCTCAAATGAGCAGTCGAATAGAACTTGCACCAAATAAGGAATGTGAAAGAATATTTAAATTGGTTGTGCAATTAAATACCAAGCAAATAAAAAGGCTAACAAAACTAAATTTGAAG
This sequence comes from Dreissena polymorpha, assembly GCF_020536995.1. Classification (NCBI taxonomy): domain Eukaryota; kingdom Metazoa; phylum Mollusca; class Bivalvia; order Myida; family Dreissenidae; genus Dreissena; species Dreissena polymorpha. The sequence goes on along the minus strand of NW_026273436.1, from coordinate 43,792 downwards.
TTTTCAAGACGCAATGTCAATATTTAATGCGCTAATTAGTGCCGGTATCGGCACTTGTCCCTATTAGGCAACAAAATCGCTGCAAGCCGTTCCGCATCATTCTTAAGTTAGTGCATTTTTTCTAGAAAGTCTTCGATAAGAAGCCAGAATAGGCTGTCTGAAACGCGTGAAAATTGATCCAGTCTAGCTTTCAAGAAACAAGAAACCATCGGAGAGGGGTGATGCTCCCCAAAGATTTTTTTTGTCACAATATTGCACTATATATTCAGATAAAAGGAAACGTCTTGAGGGGCATAACTTTGGACAAAAATACGATGGATGGTTTAGGAACTTAAAAATTTCAAAAGGCCATAACTCTCTAAATTAAACATCTAACCAGGTCCCACTAATAACACGCGCATCTCCTCAAGGTAGTTAAGCTTCTCATAAATCTTCATTGTATTCCAGTTAGTAGTTGGGGAGAAATAGCCCGGACAAGAATTGCACTATATGTACAGTTTATAGAAAATTTCAAAGGGCCATAACTCTGTGAAAAATTATCCGACCACAACCGGCTGATAATATGCACATCTCCTGTTGGTAGTGAAGCTTCCCATAAAGTTTCATTGAATTTCGGTCATTAGTTGCTGAGAAATAGCCCGGACAAGAATTGACACACGCACGGACAGACGAAGCGGCGACATAAAAAAACTCGAAAAAAACTATAGAACCACTATTCACAATGCATTAAAAGTGTGTGAATTAAATGGAAAGATGGAAAACTACCGGAAAATTCTATTTATCTTCACCATGAAAAGAAAATTTACGAACAAGTATAGTAGTCACGTTTAGAGAAAATTTGTATAACTATATCGCAACATAATTGTGTCCACGTGTACATTTCTTTTATTACTTTTCTCAAACACAAGGTTTGGTCTGTACATGGTAATTAAGCACATATAATGACATAAAGCGATATGTAGCATGATACATCGTATAAACTATAAAATCTTTTTACATATATGCATGAATCTAAATTACTAGTACAACTATATATTTCTTAAACGGTGGATACTGGATACGTTAGAACTGACATCGTTGTGCCTTGACCCATCTATGCCTAGTAGACTATCCCATCCTTCTAAATTGGATCAATTTATTTAAAAAATACGGGATGTATAGTATATTTATTTCTATATTTAAAATATTTCTTTACAGAAATTCCTTTAAGCAAACAGCGCAGACCCTGACGAGACGCCGCATCATCTGGGTCTACGCTGTTTGCCAAGGCAATTTTTCTAGATGCTAGGCATAAATGGATTAACTTCTAACCAAATCCGCTTCGACAGATGCCAGAGGAAGTTCAGTTTTAAAAATGCAAGTTTCCTATTGACGAAGTTGCGTTTCGTGTCTCATTTTAGAGTCGATTTATGCCCTGAAAAATTTCAAAATGAAAATTCACAAGAGCAACTTAAGTGATAAGGGATGGTTCTTTTGAAATTCACTTTTTCTCCTTAAGACCTTTCAACCTATGAAAATTCAAGCTATTACTAGTAAATATTGCAAGATATTCCCTATAAACAATTAATGTGTAATAAATAAACAAATGACAATTACACTAAACATTGAGCAGCATCAGTTTTTGCTCGAATGAACATATCATAAGTGCATATATATATATATATATATATATATATATATATATATATATATATATATATATATATATATATATATATATATATATTCACACATATGACCAGTTACGGGGTCTCTGATTTAGACATAGGTCATGGGGTTCCCACTTTAAACACGTGTATCTCCATACCCTTTTTTATCCGATATTAACACGAATTAAGGTATATAAGGGTACCTTATATATTGTTATTTATGAACACGCCATTTATTTAACGTCTTATACAAGGAATATATATAGCGAACTTATTTGCGAGGTATATACAATTTCAATTTCAGACGTGATTGTGGTTTTCGATTTAAGACCTTATTGTGAGATTTGATTGCATTACCTCCCCTACACCCCCCTCATAGTAATTAAAGGAGCCTAGATTGCGGGGTTGTATATAGACCCCGTTTTTTTTATTGACCTCGTAAGTACAGTCTGAAAACTACAGAGACCGCGTAACTGGCACTATGTATTGGTATATATATATATATATATATATATATATATATATATATATATATATATATATTAGATGTGGAAGTGTCAATGACGTCTCATTTCCTTGAAAAAAAGTCATGACCAAAATTCAAAACTCTTTTAGAAAGACGGCGGAGGCCGATGGCCACATATATAAACACTTACTGTGCTCCATGACTAGAAGTCTGACTCTAGTTGAATGGTGAATGTGAATGAATGAACTTTACTCGTCATTGTATTGCGTATTTTGCGGAGACATTATAATGAGTTCGATTAGGTGGGAAATTGGGTTAAGGACATATCGCAATATGATACGTCGGGTGGCTAATATAGGCATGTCGCCAGAACGCCAGAATTTATGGTTGTCGCTGCACGATCATGTATTAAGTAAGGATGACGGCATCGACACACCATAATGGCATGGGGAAAACGCTGTTTATACTTATTGATCGAAGGAGTGCGGCCTGCGCGCGAACGCATTTAACATGTGATATTTATACGCACAGACATAACGAAAACGAGGCGTACACACAATAAAACGTGATGAACGTAACAATAATAATTTTTATAACAGAATTACACACCATGCGTTTATGCAAAACACACAATTGGCGTATATGCAAAACACACAAATGGCGTTTATGCAAAACACACAAATGGCGTATATGCAAAACACACAAATGGCGTATATGCAAAACACACAAATGGACGCTCTTTTGGAAACTTTATTGCCGTCGTATCTCAGAGGGGTTAATCACGCGAAGATGGCGAAGCCCATGCCAAGGCAGGTATTTTTTTTACAGTTTTATACTCTGTATTACTTGTATTAATTTTTGAAATGCCGCTATCCAGCCATATCAGCAAAAAATTTCATACGTTTATTTAGTACTAATATTCGCTCTCTATATCTCGACTTAACTCGCTGCGAAAGTTTTAGCGGGATGACCTAATTACAGATAAACTAAGAAAACAAATATGTGGAGGGGGGAGGTTAGGGCGAGATATGAAGCGAATTTTAATACGAAATAAACGCTTATCACTTATTTACTGATATGGCTTGAAAGTGAGCATCATTTAAACATTAAACAAAAGTAATAAAGGGTATAAAACGGCGAAAAATAACTGTTTCGACATGGACGTTGCCATCTTGACTATCACGTTATTACCCCCCCCCCCCCCCCCCCCCCTGTGGTAACTGGCTATGTAAAAATATTAACACTTTTTGTGATCAAACAACTCAACTTCGACAACTTCGACCAACACATTCATCAGACAACCAGTTTCCCCACAGGAACAATCGAGGCTGATGAACGGGCATTAACTCTGTTTATTGAATGCAGCTGCAGACAGCTTAGGATGTTTGTGAGGAATATAATCATTAAATAAATTTCGCTGAGCGATATAAAGTCCCGATGTGATAGCACAAGCGTAAATTATGCATATAAATATGGATCCGGAAGAAAACGGTCTCAATGCATGTGCGCTTGGTGGCGTCCAAGTTTAGATTGTGCATTCCCCAAAGTTTAATAAGGAACGACGCTTTCCGTCTGAAATGGATTTTTGCTAGGAAGATACGTCCTTTAGAAGAAAAATCCATAACAGCGTTTAGTGTTGCCCTGATAAGCCCATGTGGACTGCATTAAGATCTATGGCATGCATTAAGGTGCATTAAAATAGACTAATACTGCTTTCGAATGATACAGGGAGAAAATTTATTGGGCGTTCTTATAAGCAGAAACACTTAAATGTTGGTGTGTTATGTCCCAAGACAATGCGTGTCGTGCAAGCTATAACACTTAAGGGATAAAATAACTTACACACAACCTCATTTCCATTCAATCTGCCCAAAGGCGAATGGTCATCGTCCGGTTGAAGAATTGCAATGAGAACGGAAAACCTAAGTATATGGGTATGCCATACAAACATGTATAGACATCCTGGATTTCGTATGACACTCTCTATATCAACGGCAAACCAGTGCTGGACTAGGAATTCACCGGGGATGACCTGAAGATACTAGCATGGAACGTTAATGGTTTATTCGAAATAAACGAGACAATACTGACTTTGTAAATATTTTATCAAACCACGACATTATATTCCAGCATCGGAGATCAAGACGAGCCAGTGGTGGAGTTGTATTATAGAGACGCACTTTCCAATGGTATTTCAATTATTAAAAATAGACATGATACTCTAATATGGATTAAATTAGACAAATTGTTTTTTCAATTTAGACAATGATATCTCTATATGCGGTGTTTATCTGTGGGGCGAGGACTCCCAAGCACACAATACAGTTAATATAGACTTGTTTGAATGCCTGGAATATGATATTACATACATGTACTATGAAAATAAAGGTTCTGTCTATCTGATAGGCGACCTTAACAGTAAAATAGGTAATAAAAAAGATTGTGTTGTATTTGATAGTGTAAACCACTCTTTTGATGAATTTGATTATGTTCCCGATTATAACATGGAAAGGGCCTCAATGGATAAAAAATGCAACACTTTTGGAACAAAATTGCTTGAAATTTGTAGGTCAAATAATTTACGAGAAGTCACTGGTTCGACAATGAATGTAAAAATTTAAGAACAATATATTTACACTCACTGTACGCTTATAATACATGTAAAACGAAAGTTAGTAGAGAATACTTTTGTAAATGTAAACAAGAATACAAATTATTTGTACGAAAAAAGAAGAATTCTTACTTAAAAAAGAAATACTCTGAAATTGAAAAACTTAGGTATTGTAAACCGAAACAATTTCGGAGTTATTTTTTTAAAGCATAAGAAATCTGTTGGTAATGATGTTTCTGTAGATGACTTTTGTAAATACTTCTCATAATTTTGTAACGATGTATTTGTATGTAATAATGCAGAAGCAAATGCATTTTGCCAAGAAAATAATTTTGATAATGATGATTTCCCCTTTGATGAGTTAAATATTCCTATTACTGCTGAAGAAGTTTTATGTGCTGTTAAATCCCTCAAGAAAAGCAAAGCTGCAGGGCCAGTCTTCCTTTTAAATGAGTATTTTACTGAGAGTATGTTGTGTGCTCACCTGTGTGATTTATTTAATGCGATCTTAGAGTCTGGTTTCTTTCCCGACAAATGGATAGAAGGAGTTATCGTTCCTGTACATAAGAAAGGCGATACAAAAAATGCACATTCTTACAGTGGAATAACACTACATGTAGTTAGTTGTTTTTTCTAAACTTTTCACAACTATTTTAAATTAAAGAATTGAAACGTTTTGTGAAAATAATAATGTAATATCTGATGCCCAATTCGGTTTCAGAAAAGGGAAATCAACTGTTGGTTCGATATTTATTCTTCACTCAGTCATACAACACTCAATAAATAATAACAGGCGTCTGTATGTTGGTTTTATTGATTTAAAATCTTGTTTTGATAGTTAAAGGGGCCTTTTCACAGATTTTGGCATTTTTTTAACTTATTCATTAAATGCTTTATATTGATTAATGTAAACATTGGATCATAAAAGCTCCAGTAAAAAATCAAGAAAAAAAATTAAAAAAGGAAAAGAATATTGCCCGGAGCAGGTTTCGAACCAGTGACCCCTGGAGTCCTGCCAGAGTCCTGAAGTAAAAACGCTTTAGCCTACTGAGCTATTCCGCCGAGTACACATTCTTGACGTATTTTATACATAATATAAGCAATCTTCGTAGTTTCACAAAATTTAACGACAAAAACAGAACTCTCCAAATTATTCAATCGTTTCGCGTTGCAACGCTTTATAAATTTTAGGTTTTAAAATCGTCAATAGATGCATATAATGGCTATATTACAGCATGGTTAATGTTCAGTATTACTGTTTCCTCACAAATATCATAACTAAAACGAAAACTTAAGAATCTGAAAAAACTTTTTTCAATTTTGTCAATTTACCAAAGCGTGAAAAGATCCCTTTAAATCAGAAATTGCCTTTGGCTTAAATTATACAAATGTGGTGTTCAAAGTAAATTATTACGTATTGTTAAGGATATGTATGAAAAGGTTAAGTATTGCGTTCGCAGTTGTAATACGTACTCAGACTTTTTCAGCTACGCTGTTGGACTACGTCCAGGGGAGGTAATTTCGCCTCTGCTATTTTTTTTATTCGTGGAAGACCTAGAACTACATTTATAAAGTAATTTAGATTCAGGTTTATATTTTGAGGATATGTTGTTATTATTATTGTTATTTGATGATGATATGGCAATTTTGGGTAAAACACCAGAAGACTTACAAAATAGCTAAGATAGTTTATATGATTATTGTAACTGTTGGGGTCTTGAGGTAATTAATAAAAAAAACATGGTTATGGTTTTTAGAAGAAGAGGCAGAGTACTTCCAAATGAGAAGTGGAGTTACAATGGGAACATGTTAGAAAATGTAGATAACTTCAACTATCTCGGTACAATTTTTAATTACACTGGCAATTTCACTATGAATTGAGAGCATTTAATTGGTAAATCATTAAAAGCATTAAAATTACTTATGTATAATTGTAGAAAATATTATATTAAACCCAAATTACAATGCCAGCTCTTTGATTCCTTCATAGGTTCAATATTGAATTATTCTGCCGAGGTATGTGGCGCAACTAAATCTAAAGAAATAGAGCGTATACACCTCAAGTTTTGTACAGAACAGAACATATGTTTTATTTTGACTTGCACAATGTACATCGTCAGTATAACATAAAAAACAAATCATGATTTAGATTCATGTCACGTTAATCATATAATACATAGTTTTAGTACATACGGTATACAATAAGTACATTACTTCATATAATATATTATTTCAGCACATACGGTGTGTAGCAAAGTACATACGGTATACCTGGTCTTTACTATAAAAAATATAACATTTGAATATTTTAATCAAATAAATTGTGTTAGTTCAGAATTTTTAAGTTCAATTATTTAAGAGGATGAACTTACATTTAACAATATGTTTCTTTTATTTAATGCGTATTTAATAAAAAGAGAAATTTTAATTAATTTGGTCTTGTAATCAATGCCCAACATTTCCAAAAATTTAAACATCGATGGGCGTTGGTAATAGTACTTTGGTACATATTTTTTGCGAATCTCATCTAAGAATGGACATATAAGCATGAAATGATATTCATCTTCAATATCTTGTGAATTACAAAATAAACAATAACGCTGATCCCTATCAATTCTTTTTCTACCATTTCTACCCGTTTGTATTCTTAGGGGGTGGACCGACAGTCTTAGTCTACAAAAGAACATTCTAAGGCTGCTTGGTAGTAAACCTAGGTATGATTCGTAGTTGAAAATGTTTTTAAAGAGGACATAATTAGTAAGAACATGGTTTGTCTGCATGCTCTGGGACCATTCCTGAATTAAATTGTCTATGACACGTTGTTTGAAAATGCTGATAAAAGATTTAAAATCTACATTGTCAGAATCTTCGAAGATATAAGAGAAACCATAATTATTCAGCAATAACTTTACATTAGAAACCCAATTTGTAAAACCATTGTTACAATCTTCCTTGGCTTGCTCATAGACCTTTTTAATAATAATATTATCCGTATGTATAATTTTACTCCAGTATTTAATAATTTTTAGATACCTAGAAATGAACAGAGGGTATCGACCTAATTCCCCATATACGCCCGCATTACATGTATTAGTTTTAAGTTTTAAAATACGTTTGCAAAATTTAAGGTGAATTCTCTCTAGTTCTTTTGATTGTTTAAATCCCCATACCTCTGCTGAATAGTTACGTTTAGAACCAACAAATGAATCAAAGAGGTGACACAATATCTTTGGCTTCAGTTCGTACTTTTTACAATGTTGCAGTAGTATATTCAATGCCTTAATAGCTTTACCTGCTAGATATTCTTGATTCAGCTTAAAATTCCCAGTGTAGTTGTTTAGGAATCGGAATAGGTGTTTGATTTTACACAAGATTTTACTTTCTGATACATATCTCGTATGATTCTTAACAATTTACCTTGGATTCCGGCTTTGAACATTTTTAACCAAACGGCATTCCGGTAGATTGAGTCAAAGCATTTAAACATATCGACAAAAATAACATAAAGACGTTTTTTTGGTTAAGATATTTTTGAATGACCGACAAGAGTATAAAAACGGCATCAACTGTTGATCTTCCCTTCCGAAATCCGAACTGAGCGTCCGAAATACTATTATTTTCTTTACAAAAAGATTCAACGCGCTTGTTTATTACAGTTGTAAATAATTTAGCAAAACAGCTTACAAGTGTTACACCACGGTAGTTACTAGCATTTTCCGTATCCCCCTTTTTATGTATAGGTACAATTACCCCCTCGGTCCACTTATCAGGGAAATACCCAGAGTTTAAAATAGCATTAAATATATCACACAAATGTGATCCTAAAATATCAACGCTTTCCATGAAATACTCATTAAGCAGATTATCATATCCACATGCTTTGCGCGATTTCAAAAACATAACGGCATTTACAATTTCGTCAGTGGTGATTGGTTTATCAAGTTCCGGAAACGGGACATCACAGTTATTAAAATCATTCGTGCGACAAAATTGCTCAGCCTCGTCATTTGAGCATTGCGAAATATCATTACTTAGTGTAGAGAAATAGTTAAAAGAAATCATCATTAGAAATGTTGTTACTCTTTCTACTCTTATTATTTTTAAAATGCTTCCAAAACTCTCGAGGTTTAGCGTGCTTTAATTTCTCTAACTCGCAAAGCTTATTATTTTCAAACAACCGTTTCTTTTTATTTATTAAAGATTTATAATTTGCTTTTTGTGTGCAAAGTAAATGCCTACTCTCTGTTGTTTTGCAGAAATTAAAATTTCGCAGCGCTTGTAAATATATATTTTTAGCTTGAACACATTCATTATCGAACCAGTCAGCATGCTTATTATGTGCTGCATCATTATAAGAAACATTCTTATGCGAGGAATGGTTTAAAAACAACGGATCGGCTACTTCACGCATAATTGTTGTAAAAGAGTCAAGCAGGGTATTTATAGACTCCCTGTTTTGTAGATTACTACTATGACTACATGTCAAGTTATTAAGTTCGGTTAGTCGACTAATAATAGCACTTCTGAATTTATCCCGTTTAGATACATCCCATTGTATTTTCACATAATTTTCACTTATCCCTTCCGGATAATCAAAATTGGCATGTATCGAAAAACTAATTGGTGTATGGTCGCTATAAACGTTAAGATCTTCAACCGTAAAACTATTGAGTCGTGAAAAATTGCTTTCTTTTGTGAGCAGATAATCAATTAGCGACGCGCCTTGTTGCGTTATAAATGTAAACTTGTCTGTGCCGGGCAATCTACCGTTAAGAATGCGTAAACTGGTTGATTAACAAAGGTCAATAAGTTTAACACCATGACTGTTTACAATATTATCGGGTGAGGCCCGGTACAGTGGTTCATCTGGAATATAATCGTAATCATCAATGCAATCAGTCATTCTATCATGTATAACATAATCACATTTAGAGCCTACACGACTATTAAAATCTCCAACTATATAAACATATCCCAATGTGTCGTATAAATTAATATCTGATTCTAAAACGTCATATATTAACATTAAAAATATTGTACGCTGGAGAATCTTCACCCCATACGTAAACACCACATACATAAGCATCTTTGTCCATATGAAAAACATTTTTATCCAATTTAATCCATATAACACTGTCCAGATAGTTACGAATAATTTCAACACCATTAGAAATAGAATCTTTTATATAGATAACAGTTCCACCACTCGCGCGCTTCGCGTTTCGATGCTGGAATTTTCTGAAGAAATTAAAAGATTTATAGCCGGGTATATCAACGACACTAGAGTCGGAAGTCCACGTTTCGTATAGAAAAATTATGTCATGTTTAGCAACAATATTAATAAAATCAACGCTGTCTCGTTTCAAAGCAGTAAGTCCATGTACGTTCCATGATAGTACGCGCAGCTCATCCCGACGAACTCCTAGTCCCGAACTGGCTTCCCGTCGACAAACAGTATGTCGTACGCAATCCATGCCTTTTTACCTTGGCTGCGGGCTTCCTTCATTCGTGGCACCAACTTTCGGCGTTTGTCGGACACTTCCTTTGGGAACTGCTCGTTCACGTAGAACGGGGTACCCTTGAGCTCGCTCCCCTGGTGCCGTACAAGCTCTCTCTCCTTAAACAGAGTAAACTTTGCCACAATTCTCCTGGGTGTACTTTCACCTTCACGCTTAGGCCCCATTCTGTGCACTCTCTCAAAGCTTATTTTGTCGACAATGTCCTTTGCGATCCTCATTTTTTCATGAATAAAGCCTCTCACCTTGGTTTCTGCGTCTTCTTGCCCTTCGTTTGTACTTTCCGCAATACCACTAAACACAAGATTGTTCCGCATGGAGTGTGACTGTAGATAAGTCACTTCCTCTCGCAGTCTGACATCGGTTTTCTCTAGCTCAACCATTTTACTATTCGCCATACCTAGGCAAAAGTCCGCGGACTCAGTTTTCTCTTCCACCTTTGAAATCCTTTCCTCTAATTTCCGGTTCCTATCCTCAAATGCAGTCCTCAGCTTTTTGACCTCCATATCAAAATTGTCAACCTTTTTCTCTAATCCCATTAGGGAATCAAGCCTCTTTTCAACATTAACTAGTCGGCCATCAATTCGTTTGAGAAACTCCAGTATTTCGATACTATTATTACTAGTATTAGACATTTCCGGTCGCCCTTGCGCCTCCATATTTTGATCTAAAGGTCTTACGTCAGTCTCACTACTCTCACTACTGTCTACAAAAACATCACTGTCTAGAAATTGAAATATGTTAGCACCAAATAAAATAGAGTTTGTTTCGCAGAGAAGTTCACTCACCGCGATATTGGTCTTCTCTTTGTAAAAGTGTTTTAAAGGTCAGAATAAGTACTTGTAACGCCGGTGTATATGGTGATTTAGGAAGGTACCCGTTATATATTACTCGATATATTAGGATAATTAAGTATTGGTGTAAATTGTTAAATACTGATAATATTATTATGAAAACGATTTATCGACAGAGTGTATCTGATTGTTCAAAAGGTTATAATAATTGGGTATCAAATGTTAAAAAATTGTTAGAAACATATGGCGTTGCCGATTGCTTTAGAAATAATGATACTCTTGATAGTAAAGCATGTCCACATATATTTAAACAAAGATTGATTGATACTTATAAACAAGACTGGCATAGCTCTGTTGAAAATAGTAGTGTATTAGATTGCTACAACATTGTAAAGATTCCCTGTCATATGAACTATATCTAGATGTATTGCCAAGTAGTTTAAGGTTCTTTGTCACTAGAATAAGATTATTTGCACATTCTTTAAGAGATCAAACTGGTAGATTCGGTATAAATAGAATACCAAGAAATGGGCGATACTGTCAATATTGTAATTCCCTTGATACTGAAGATGAGTACCATTTCACTCTTATTTGTCCTTGTTTTAGCAATATACATAAGAAATATATTAAGAAACGTTATTATGTACGACCATCAATGTTCAAATGTATTGAGCTATTGAAAACTTAAAAAAAATATGTATTGATTTAATTTGCAAAATATATTAAAGAAAGCTTGGAAATTAGAAACGAAATTACAAATGTTAACGAAAACTGATCATCCTCTATATATGCTGTGTTATGTTATATTGAAATGTCCATTAATTCGTGTTTATATGTTATACTGATATACGTGATGTTATAAATTGTCATATAAATATATGTGTATATGATGATGTACCATGTACAAATCAAATAAAATATCTGTTCTGTTCTGTTCAATATATCAATTGAAAACCAGATAGACATGATAAATAAATTAATATAAATAATATATATATATATATATATATATATATATATATATATATATATATATATATATATATATATATATATATATATATATATATATATATATATATATATATATTTACTTATTTATTTATTTATCGGTAGTTATTATTGTTTAACATAAAAACATATCAAGACAAATGCTTGTCAAACTTCGCTTTTCTTGCAAACATGACGGCATAATTCTTCGCAACATTGTATACCGCAAAAACGATTCATAAAATGTTTCAAAGTAAAAATGTAAATACAAATACGCCTGAATGCGCGGTAAAGCGCCGATATGAAGACAGTGTCTTATATTCCTAGAGCACGCATAGATTAAGACACACTAGCTACATTCGTATATAAATTGTTTTGCCTTGATGAAAAAAGCAACTTGACATTTAAAGTTTTATGTCATTTACTCAACATAACTATTTGATTTCATGTAATTAACTATTATTATAGATCTCTGCTTTGAGATAAGTCTAAAAAAATGATGACATTTTAGTCAAATTTGCAAAAATAAAATGTCGTTATTTTTTAGACTTATTTCAAAGCAGTGATCTTTAATGATAATTTAATACCTGAGCAAAATATGTAATCTCTAAATTTTAATAGTTATTAAAAATGTGTTATACTGAAATGTGTATATTGAACGTTCTCGTCTTATTTAAGTGTCAGCAAAATTTTAGTATCACATATTTTACTGCTTTATTTCATGCAAAAAACCATTAGAATATATAAACGCCCACGTGACTAAATTCAGACCAATCAAAAACTGGATAAGCAGAGCGATAATGGAAATATACTCTACACACATTAACATTTGACCAGAACTGATACGGCTATTTTCAATTATTCTGAAGAGTGCCTACAGTCTTACATCATTCCCGCGTTTGTCAGTGTGTTAAAAAAGAAAGAAACTGATTTGCCATACAGATTGCATCTAAAATACAACGATTAGAAAGTGAACCATTGTTTCCCTTGGTCTCGTGTCATGGCATAGTATGGTAACCCGACCTTACCTTTCCAGTCTGATGGTATATTGTTTATTGAGTTTTTTACCAAGCTAGAACTTCTATAACAACATCCTGATCACGTTGCTTACACGTTCGCGAACTTGTATGATGATTTTGAGCTCTGAACTAAACACTCGTAAGGTTAACGAACAGCCAAGCCAAGCGGATCGAAGCTAGAATTTCTCTCCGGATAATATTTTAGGAATTTTAAGCAAACAGCGCAGACCCTGATGAGACGCCGCATAATGCCAATGTCCTTGCTCCTATATTCAGCGACCAGCTTCACATCTCGTTGCACACAGTTTTGCAACGTGCACATGGTGATGTATGACTTTCGAGGGCTCGACTTATCGACCTTCATGAACCGTGAATACCAATCTATCCTTGCATACCAAACTATAAATAGAAACGTGCGTGCAAGTCGTGACACAGTGATATGTGCTGACACGTATTACGTGAAATAGATTGTTACATCAATGATCTGTCCATTCACGGAGGGACCGTGGTTCCGTGACACAGGGATGTGTGCTAACACGTGTAACGTGAAATAGATTGTTTCATCAATAAACTACCATGCAAGGAGGAATTGTGGTTCCGGTAACCAGACTGGTGATGTCTATCTTTTAAAAAGCCAATAAAATACTTACGTGTCTCTTTGAGGACATGAAAACATTAAAGAACAATTACTGAGTGAGATGCTGTGTACCAACAAAATACCAACAAAATTTCCTAACAAACTGGTCAACCCTTAAAAGTGCCAAAACTACAAAAATGTAATATTTGTTAAAAAGTTATAAATTTACATTTACTGATTTTCCTCTCTACCACTACATCGGTTACCAACAACGCTGATCTATTTTTTATTTATGTTACTTATTTGACAAGGATGCCAATTCAAGAAAAATAAAGTACACCCGGAAAGATTGGTCTCTAATTAGCCTGCACCGGCCTATATGGGACGACATGTTTCGCAAATGCATTAAGCCCGGTTGTCCCAGAAAGCGGCTCATTTCGTATTTCTCTAATCTCATTTGTGCAAGTCTCAAATAATTCTTGACCAGCAGATTCATCAGAAAATGTGGTGCCCCCGGACTCAAATCATCGTTGATTAATGGGCCATTACTCTGCTGATTGAATGTGTTCCCAGACAGAGGGTGATAGATGGTTCTCTGACAATGTTCAATGAAATGCTCATTTGCGCCAGTGTAGAGCACCGAGTGATACAGCTACTTAGCGCCAATGCAAATGACGCAGTTTTGTCCCTAGCGCATACAGGCTTAATTAAAATGTGAAGGAAAATGTGATATTCCAGTTTCTTAAAAAACTGGGCTTAGCGCATGTGCGGAAAGTGTCGTCACGAATTGCCTATGTAGTCTGCACCGGCTAATCGGAGATGAGACTTTTGAGTTTTATAGTATTGTTCTTTTAAAAGAAGTCTCTTCTTAAAGATGACTCAGTTCAGGGGGAATGTTTCGTCCCTGATTAGCCTGTGCTGACTGCAGAGGCTAATCTGGGACGACACTTTACGCACATGCATTAAAACCCATTCTTCCCAGAACGCGACTCATATAAATTGAACGCGTGTCTAATATTCCTCCAACATTTAATACGATTAACTATAACAAATTATTCACAATTCGTTTAAACACAACTTCGAAACAAATGATCCAATAAATGAAAACAATGTCTACATTTCCTATGTTGATGGCGATTCCTTGATGTTGCGTTTTCGCTTAATTGATCGGAAAACACGCAGAGAAAATATAACGTCATGTCTTCTTTTAGCCATATATTGGAAGATTTCAATGTACCTTTTTCTGTCATATTTTGCGTTTACACTCAGATGAACGATACGGATCATCGCAGCATGTAATCCAGCGTCCGGCATCCAATTTATAAATGACCCTCTGTGTACTTAATTGCTGTTCCTCAAATATTAAACGATTCTTAATCTGCAGATAATTTCTGAGATACATTGACAGTATTGATAGCTGACGGTAAAAGCCGCTTTAATTGCTTACAATTAATTAGTTAGACTGGTATTAACTACCATACGAAAGTACGCTGATTGTTCATATAACTTATTGTATTAATTTTGTATTGTTATATTAATAAGATTTTACGTATTCCACAGACATCTAAATAATAAGCAGGAGATTGGTAAATGCATTTCTGAAAAAAATAACGAAACAACTGAGAGTAGGTGATACTAGATATTTATATATCTTCAAACTATGAGTATTCTGTATTATGATATTATGAATATTCTATTATATATTATATACATGTATATATATGTGTCGTGTTCTGAGAAAACTGGGCATAATACATGTGCGTAAAGTGTCGTTCCATATTAGCATGTGCAGTCCGCACAGGCTAATCAGGGACGACACTTTCAGCTTTTATGCTATTTTTAGTTTCAAGGAAGTCCCTCCTTGCCGAAAATCAAATTTAGGCGGAAAGTGTCGTCCCTGATTAGCCTGTGCGTACTGCACAGGCTAATCTAGGACGACACTTTAGGCACATGTATTATGCCCAGTTTTATCAGAACACGACACATATTATTATCTATATAATAACATTGTTCTGTTCATTCCCATGAGGCATGACTTAATAGACCCTTTTCACAATAAGCCAAAATCGATAAGAGCGCGAAGTCACGTGACTCGCAGAAATCCAGAACGAGGCGAAACGTGATGCCGTTTATAATACCACGCAATGCCGCATCTAATTTCAACCCATCACGCTTTTGACGTTACGATATTGTCAACACAAGATGACATCGTCAGTAAATATATACTTCCCATTTTAAGTGTCAATACATTTTTTTGATTAAAGTACTTGTTTTTATTCACATGTTTGCACAAATTTTGACACTGTTAGTTTGAGCCTTTTTATCGCGGTGTTTAATCAAAGATCTATCAATAATCTTGTTTATTGGTAACGTAAGAAATTGACACTCACTTGCCCGGGGGGCAAGTTACTTTGAACATCTACTTGCCCTCATTAAAAACTGGTTGCCCTATTTTGAAGTCAATTTTTATTGTCATTTGATCTTTAAAGCATTGATTCACATGCATTATTATGCTAGATTTAATTTCAGCTATATTCAATGTATCAAGAATAAAACAATAATCGTTTTATAATATAAAGTTGTCAACAAAACAAAATCTGGACAGTTTTATTTCATTGAATAGTCACTATTGAATACAATACATATGAAGAGTTTATTACTATTAAAATTTTAAAACGGTATACTTGTCACTATATCTATACAAGATATGGCAAAGATTAAAAGGGGGGAGGGCTTAAAATAGTACTGTGAAAATGATTGTTCAGAGTTTGAAAATCATGTTGATATCGTTGATGAAGAGTTTCTCACTATTTTAAACTTTGAATATGTAACATACAAGTTATTCACAGTTTAAAATTGTGAGAAACTCTTCATATGCATTCTTAGCAAACTTGAAACGGTCTGCATATTCAACATGATTTTCAAACTGTGAACAATCCTTTTCACAGTTATTATATTCATGTTCACAGACATCACTATCACTAGTATACGCTTCTTCATCCAGTTCTAGTAACTGTTCTGAAATTGTTTCAGTTTGAGTGGTTTTATACAAGAAAATTGGAATAGCACAGTTACTACCAATTAGTTATACTAGCGCACACCAACACACCCATACCTTTGAGAATTATAATCATATAATACTATTTATTTTATTTTGCGGCTTTTATATATCTTTGTTTTGAGCAATTATCGATGTTAGGTCTTCAGACCACCTTTACTCTGATGTGTTAATGGGTTATACGTATTTGTATAAAGATGATTTTTTTTTAAATATTCACTATTTGTACTAGATAGTATGTCGTTGAATTTTTATTATGGTTGTTATAATGTTTATTAAAGAAGTATTTATCTATTTATTGACTTAACACATACTGTAATAATGTTATAACCGTCCCGAATGTAAAACATTACAGTCAACTGCTCTATGATGAGCGATATTCTCAACCATTCGCATAACATAGGAAAAGAAAGTTGTCACGTTCCGCCTCGTTCTGAGATTCGACTCGTCACGTGATATCTAATTATAGCAACAGTGTTCGTATTGTGAAACTGGTCTGTGCATCATTTTTCTAGCATCTTTTATTTTTATTTTCAAAGATAGAACAATTAAGCTAATGCCGGGATGCATAAAACCAGAAAAAAATCAAATAAATAAACTGTGTTTGCTAGTATTTAAGGTTTGCTGTGCCTGCCAAACAGAGGGATATATGCATTCCATACTAACCTTCCATCATCGTGATCAACTGTATATTACTTTTTAATGTATGACCTTATTTCTGATTACAAATATTATCATTCACTATTTCAATTAAGTATAATGATTAAAACTTCTATATACTGTACAGCTAAATTTAAGCTCACCAGGCCAAAAATACACAGATGATTAACCATTAATAATAAAAAATAAATGAACAATAATTTAAGTAAAAGTAGATGGAAACCATCTAACATGGTTATTTATTTTTTGTTGAAAAAGGAAACTGTAAGTCCATCGGGCATGAAGAATATAACAACTTTTATTAAAACGTGTATCATTCATCCTTGTGCGTAGAATTTCAAGTGCTCATTATTTAACACATGATGTAATATCAGTAGCCGTCTAAATCATTCGTTATTTATTGTCGGTGTTTTTTCTCTAAGTGCTGCGATTAAAGACTTCAGGCGCTCTGTTGATTGCAATGCAGCGTTTTTCATCATCAATCTACTATACGACGCCTACAAACTGTTTTTCATTACAATCCTGCTTCATTCATGCAGTGGCGTAGCTACAATGTAAATAGAGGCATCAACATTGAAAAATATGGCCTTAGAATCGAATAAAAACTTAGTGGGGCGAGGGGCGATCGATTTTAAGCAATACAACAGAGCGACTTAAAACGATCGTTAAAAAACTTTTCATTTAGACAGTTGCCAAAAATAGAATGAAATACCTCAATTACAAGTTTGATCCAATTCTTGTTACGATAAAGTTATAACAATATTAACTCCAATTGTATGTTTTTCCATCCCTTTATCGACATTTATTTTAACCACGCTATTTTTAAAAATAACTTCTGTATCGGCTGTTAACCATTCTGATCCAAAACACGATTTACGAAACCGTAATCCTTTCGCAGCAAGTTATTTTATTCAAACGCCGCTTTATCTAGTTGTTAACTAAGTGATCGCCAAAAATTATTGGGTATCTTCCCCCACCCCACCCCCTTTTTGGAACTGACTACCTTTTAAGCACATTTTGGGACCTTCCTTCCAAATGACAAAAAAGCTCTTTTCTATGTTAGAAGGTTTACCTGAAATAACTGTTGTGAATGCCACATTGGTGCGAATGTTTTGGAGAACATTTTATCATTAGAGATCAAAAGTTATCATTTTTAATATTAAATGTTATATTATTCATTTTTATTATTATATGTTTATGTTTTTTTATATAGTACATGTTCTGTCACGATAAAATATTAATATTATAATTATAAAAAATAATAATTTCATCATGGCCGTGTTGTAAGCTTATCAACACTAAGTCATTTTCACTTATTACCGGCAATTTTTAAGAACAAGCGAGACATTGGCGTTCTAGATAGGTATATGTACAGACAGTACCGGGGATATTCTAAAATTTAAGCATAATCAACAAAACCTTGCTGCTATTGCAGTGAAATGTGAGTATTCATTCGAATGTGTATATATAGGATCTTGCATGAGTGGTCGTTTTGTATTGAATTTATTAAACAAGTCATCTAAATAAAGATAAAAACGAGGCTTGCCGAGTTTTTTGTCTTTATTTAGATGACGAGTTTAATAAATTTAATACAAAATGACTACGAATCTAAGGTTCTATTTATAACATGAAAACACATTTTCTTTTATGCTCTTTTCACCGTTTATTCACATTGTGAAAGAGTTAAACTGAAGAAATTCGCTGGAATAATGACGTCATTTCGTCACAAAAATGACGTCATTTTACAGTTATATAACTAGTGTAATAACACCCGTGTAATAAACAAAATTGAGCATTACGTTATTTCACTCCTGGAGCGTAGGTCATGTTATAAAGAAGAATGTAAAATTGTGTTATCATTATAAAAGAAAGTGAACGACCCTTCGCATATCAAGGACCACATAAAAAGGGGAGTTTTTGTTGGCACCCACTGTTAACACTATACGAAAGACAGACATTTTAAGCAACGGACGTTAATGCAGGGAATGTTCAATAAACGTATGCTTTATATTTGATATGAACCACATCTATATGTATAATCGAATAGCATGTACATGTATATTTTGTATCATGCCTTAACTGCGAAAACATCTAACTCCATTCCTTTTCTTTTAAACGGGCTTACGAAAAGTAAATGGTCCAGCTACGCAACTGATTCGTGATTCAATTTATAAAGTTTTGTATGTGTGTATTTGTATTTCGAGGAAAACAAACTATATTCAGAAAAAAAACAATCTCTAATGAAATAATACAATTTACCATGCCAGGAACAATCTAATTTTATGAGTGTCGTAAGGCTTTGCTGGTATCGATATTGTGCATAATTTGTAATGATAAATGGATAGAATGCTATTAAGGTTGTCGAGAAATCACATATTTACAAGTATTGTTTTCTAGTTTTTCCAAAATGTTTTGCCTGTATTAAATATACATGCGGACAAATAATAACCTTTAATTAGCACATATACACCGTTGTCGATAAAATAGAAGATGTTTCAATGTACTTAAATAAAGATCATGAATTAAAAACATGTAACCCTAGGCGTATATAACCACTTATCCTGTCATATGCCTTTAAATCAGCCCGATAACCAGGTAACCTAATATCCCAAAAGATATTAGGCTAGATGACCACGTGATCTCGAATATCCGTCAGTTGCTCTCCGCGCATGCGCATGCCTGTACTATTTCCTTCTAATAAAATATACTTTATTTAAATTAAAAAAAAATACAAAATAAATGTAAAGTACTGTTTGTTTAAAATTATTGTTTTAACAGCATAATTTAGTCTGTGTGCATTGAATTAATAACGATTGACTCGTTTCTGTGTTGTTTAACAAGATGAAAGCTAGCCTAAGCGTTTTGCATGACGTGACGTCACAATGTTTTTGTTCGAGTGTTTTTTTCCCCAGGGATCTATACAAACAAAGGGATGAGACACTCACTGAACCGAAGAACAAGCTAACGCGTTGTTACGCAAAAGGGAAACGAGACTTGCGACACAACGAGACTTCGCGCGACGAGGCAAATTTTCACAGCCGCCATTTTGACAAAGCGAGACCGTGACAAAGCAATCGAGACAGAATAAGATAACAAATTAACCAAGTGTTGCCAACACAGAAGTATTCATTGCAAAGGTTTGTTGAGTTTGATACATCTTATTGTTTCATTTGTTTTCGACTATGCTTTGTATTTACTTATAAAACAACGGTGGGTATTTTCACTAAATCATGCGTATCATTGTTTACACTTCCATAATCCGAGAAACGTGTGTCGTGGCTTTTTTCAAAAGGCTTGGTCAAATAAAGCTCTATACTATTCATGTTGGTATTCTTACAAACGTTACATTTCAACGCATTGTGTGATGCTAATTTTATTTGTATTATTAGCAAATTCATGATTTTGAATGAACACAAAGGCAATACAATTTTAGTCATTTTTTTAATATTTTACCACTTTCAGTTTCATCAACATATTCCGTGGCTCTTTTTGAAAGGCTCAGTCAATACTAGCCCTATATATATCATGTTGGTATCTTTACAAACGTTACATTTCAATGCATTGAGTGGTACAAATTTAATTTGCATTATTTTCAAAGGTATAATTTTGTATTAGCTCAAAGATTATACAATTTTAGTCATTTTTTTATTTTGTAATCACTGTCAGTTTGATCAACATATGTCGTGGCTCTTTTCGAAAGGCTCAGTCAATACTAGTCCTATATTAATCTTATGGGTATCTTTACAAACATTACATTTCAACGCATTGTGTGATGCTAATTTTATTTGTATTGTTTGCAAATTCATGATTTTGAATGAGCACAAAAGCAATACAATTTTAGTCATTTTTTTATTTTCTTACCACTATCAGTTTCATCAACATATGTCGTGGCTCTTTTTGAAAGGCTCAGTCAATACTAGCCCTATATATATCATGTTGGTATCTTTACAAACGTTGCATTTCAATGCATTGTGTGGTGCAAATTTAATTTGCATTATTTGCATAGGCATAATTTTGAATTAGCTCAAAGATTATACAATTTTAGTCATTTTTTTTATATTTTGTAATCGCTATCAGTTTGATCAACATATGTCGTGGCTCTTTTCAAAAGGCTCCGTCAATACTAGCCCTATATTAATCTTATGGGTATCTTTACAAACATTACATTTCAACGCATTGTGTGATGCTAATTTTATTTGTATTATTTGCAAATTCATGATTTTGAATAAGCACAAAAGCAATACAATTTTAGTCATTTTTTTTATTTTTTTTTACAATTTCAGTTTGATCAACATATGTCGTGGCTCTTTTCTAAAGGCTCAGTCAATACTAGCCCTTTAGTTATCATGTTTGTATCCTTACAAACGTTACATTTCAATGCATTGTGTGGTGCAAATTTTATTTGCAATATTTGCAAAATCATAATTTTTTATCAGCTCAAAGATTATACAAATTTAGTCATTTTTTTATTTTGTAATCACTATCAATTTAATCAAATATGTCGCAGCATTTTAAGAAAGGCTCAGTCAATACTAGCCCTATAATAATCATGATGGTATCTTTACAAACGTTGCATTTCAATCTATTGTGTGGTGCAAATTTCATTTGCATTATTTGAAAAATCATTATTTTGTATAAGCTCAAAAACAATACAATTTTAGTCATTTTTTAAATTTTATAACCACTATTAATTTGATCAACATATGTCGCAGCATTTTTGGAAAGGCTCAGTCAATACTTGCCCTTTATAATCTTGTTGGTTTAAATTCATATTGTTTTATATTTTCAGTGTGCTGAAAAGAAGCAAAAGAGGGTTTGACCCCGCAAAGGAAAATGTCATGACGCCAGCGAAACTTGGGCGTACAAACCCAGGTCGTTTCCACATTAAGAACTTTTAATGGTTGAAAAACATTGTGGACTTTAAATAGTGCTGACATACATGTGTGTTCACAGCTATGCCAAGAATACTGATACTGTCCGATTCAACACGGAAATTGGATTCCTTTTTTTCCTGAGACGTACCTTGACCATCCCAGCACTAAGATGATGTTACTATATTCATGTCTACTATATAAAGCAGTGGCGGCAACAAACTTCACAAACCTTCAGACTTGCCGAAGACAAAAGAAAATTCAGTATGAATTAGTTTTAAATATTCAATTGATTAAATTAAACTGTTGCATTTTTTCATAAATGAACACATTGCAGCAGTGAATATCTCTGCTTAACTCAAAAGTGACAGTTAGATCTTTGATCATGTTAATCAAAAATGTGTTCCCAAAACTCATTATAAATATAAAATTTTCAAACTTGTTTAAACAAGATAATTTGGTATTTTATTTTAGTAAGCTTTTTGTATTGCTGTAGGCTTCGAAAAAATCTGCATTACCATGTCAAGAGGAATCTCAATCTTTTGTTGTTGAAATAATAAATAGAAAATTGTTAGTATTATTATCAAATTTTTGTTGTTCTGTTTCACATCGCAAATGGTTACTTGTGCAAAATCTTTTACAAACATGTGATTTTTTTTACATGCTATTGAGTTTTTAAAATATTTTCTTTAACTGAATGCTCATTACACTTAGTAACATGAATGTATTGTTTCACATACTCTTAAACTTAAATAATACCAAGATTACCTATCATGCATGAACTAATGTGTATGCTTCAGTGATTAACTGATTTATACTGAGAAATAAAACATAAACGACTTTTATGAATTGCCTTGCCTTCAAATTCTGCTGATTTTTGTTCAATACTTGAACACGAAATCACGAAAAGACTTTTAGTACTACTATGGATATCATGTTCAAAAGGAGTCCAACAGAATAATATAATGGCATGCGAACCTTTATTGTCTCGGATGATAAAAAAAACAATTATACATTTTAAATTGTAAGCAATTGGCAGGCGTTAATAATGTTGATATTTTTCACACAGCAGAGTAACATTTTTAAAATAATTAAAAGACCGGTCTTTGCTACATGCACATATGTGCGATATACAATGGCAATTGAAACCCTGTGAAACAAATGGTATTGTTACTCGTCAACGCATCCGGTAATTGGGTTCCGTGTAGCATACTGCGTGTTAATATTACTAATTATTTATTTTAAAGACTAATAAGGCAAAACTGAACGAATATATATATTTGTTTATTACACAACAAAAGTCGAATATTATAGTGCCAGTTTAACTGCAAATACTATTATTTTTGTTGTGTACTTTAAATATAATTTTAAGTACTGTACAAATTGTATCTAATCTAATGTTAGTAGTATATTAAATGCAATATTTAATAAATAAATAAATAAATAAATAAATAAATAAATAAATAAATATATATATATATATATATATATATATATATATATATATATATATATATATATATATATATATATATCTATATATATATATATCTATATATATATATATATATATATATATATATATATATACGTATGATGCCTTATATATATATGTTTCATATGCATTAGAGCAGGTATCGATTTAAAAAAAAAAGAGAGTAACGTGCTTTATACTTCTTAAAAATTATATGGATTAAGAAACACTACCTACATTCGTATAAACATGCAAATATTATGCACTCCAAATAAACCTAATAAAAAGTTAAATGACATATTTTCTCACATTTTCAAAACAAACTTATCAAAAATGACGTTTAAATAAATATTGAGCAAAATTTGTAAAACAATAAAATTTTATCTACTTCGCCCATAGGTATTAAAAGGTCGTTGCCATCCTGGAGGCGATCCCAGCTTTATCATTATTTATTTTTTAATTCTTATTGCATTTTTTCTTGTATTGTATCGTAAATGCTATTGGTTATTTTCTTAAAATAAACAAGCGGACAAATGCCTTTTACGTGAAAACGTTTTTGGAGTTTTATTCCTACATATCCTTCGAATTCCTATGTATGACAAATACCTCATATTATAGTGCCAGTTTAACTGCAAATACTATTATTTTTGTTGTGTACTTTAAATATAATTTTAAGTACTGTACAAATTGTATCTAATCTAATGTTAGTAGTATATTAAATGCAATATTTAATAAATAAATAAATATATATATATATATATATATATATATATATATATATATATATATATATATATAAATATATATATATATATATATATATATATATATATATATATATATATATATATATATATATATATATATATATATATATACGTATGATGCCTTATATATATATGTTTCATATGCATTAGAGCAGGTATCGATTTAAAAAAAACATGAATATCTATTGACATATCTTGATGCCTAGGGATTTACAATGTATTCAATCGACTGACATACAATTTTCAAATACATAAGCAAAATATGTAATACATGTACTTAAATTTAAATCGGTGCTTAGCAATATATATAATGCTGTATTGTGTTTATTTGAACTTTCTCGTCTGACATTAAGATAAGCAATATTTCACAAACCAGTTTTGTACTGCTTCACTCCAAATCAAAACAATTTAACGAAAAAAGCCCAAGTGACTGAATTCAGACCAATTAAAATCCATTTTAGGAAAGTGCCGATAAAAGCCTTTATATATGTTTATGTTGTTATACTTTTTACTCTTTTATCATAACCTTTTGGCCAAAAGTGATGGGGCCAAACAAAAACTCATTTAAAAAAATAATGATAAGCGTTTATATTATAAAATCATTCTCGTGTTTTTGTCAGTATGCTCAGAAAAATAAACGGCTTTTCGAAACAGTGTTCATATAATAATATAACGACAAAATGTGAATCATTTCTTCATCTGACCTAGATAAATCTCTGATATTAATATCCCACAGGCGTCGTGTATTTGTTTTGTGACCGCAATCATCCGGCTTATTAATTAGGTATCAATATTGTGGTACAAAGGATGCTGCAGATCGAACCGCTACGAAGTAATCCAGCTATAGAGCAAGTCGGAAATGATTGTATTTCCACTTACATTTAATTTTACTTGTATATAAGGTTTGATTTCACGACAGTGAAACTATGTTTTTCCGTAATCAAACAAATCTACGCGCGGAGGTCTTCGAAACAAGTTGTCACGTAATCGTTTGATTAAACGTCATGAGAGTATTGCCATAATGACGTGATTCGGATTAACTGCATTTTGTTACAGGGCGAATAGAGCAAGTACTTCCCTTTCCTTTTATATCAATTTAACCGTATAACACATGGAATGAAATAATTAACAACAACGCCAACAATATTAATTTAAAAAATCCAATAATGCCCAAAATGTTCGTTACGTTACAGCGTCTGGTCATATTCTGGTACCCGACCAAATCTTTCAGGCCTGATGGTAGACTGTAAATGGAGTTACTTTCCAAGTCATACATTTTATAGCAACAATGTGATTCGCGTTCTGGAAAAAATGGCTAAATGCAAGTGCGTAAAGTGTCGTCCCGAGTAACATGTGCAGTCCACAAAGACTAATAAGGGGCGACACATTCCGCTTTTAGGCAATTTTAGAGAATTTTTTGTAAAATTGAAGTTTCTTCTGAACGAAAATCAAGTAACCGCGGAAGGTTACATCCCTGATTAGCCTTGCGGACTCAAAAGGCTAATCTGGTACGCAAATTACGCACATGTATTATGACGTCATTTCCTAGAGCGAGGATCGTATGATAACATTTCGTAAGCGTGCTAGAATCTGTTACTGATTCAGAGCTGGTTCAACAACCGTACGGATTGCGGACATCCAAACAAATCGGCTGAAAGCTAGAATGTCTCTCAAGATGATATTTCAGAAAAGTAATTTGTCCAATATTATGTCATCAGCTTCACGTCTTACTGTACAAAATTCAGCCAAGTGCACCCGATAACGTGTGCACTCCAACGGCTCGACTTAATGTTTTACAGGAGTCACTGGCCCCCATAAACCTTAAATACCAATACATCATTGTAAATATGCGTGAAAGTCGTGACAAAGGAATGTGTGATGACATGTGTAACGTGAAACATATTGTTTCATCAATTAACTGTCCATGTACGGAGGAATTGTGGTTCCGGTTACCAGACTGGTGATGTCTATCTTTTAAAAAGTCAATAATACACTAACATGGTCCATTCTGGAAATGAAAAATGTAAAGTGCAATTATTTTAGTGCGAATCTGTGATATTAGGACACATTCAAACTGTACTATTAACAATAGTAGTCCATAGTATGGTCATCCTTTAGCATTGTCCAACTACGAAAACTTCAAATTCTTAATTGTTTACATTGTAATTACAGTGTAATGATCACTGTGATCGTAAATAATCAAGTTCCTTCAATTATTTCTTTCAAAACAATGCAAAGATATTATTTGTTGTTTTCGGCACATTATCGATTTTTATTCACGAGTTATCATAGAAATTATTATTTTCAAGAGCAGCATAGCGCAGTATAACTTCATTTTATCATGTAAATAAACGTCAATTTAAGTCATGCAAGTTATTTAAGAAGAAAAACCATGTAGCTAAACAATTGTAACGATGTCTGAATTACAAAGCTCGAGCTATTTGTTGAGATGAGAAGAAAATTATTTTCTTCTTTCACACTGTACATCACAAAATTGCAAAGATATTAGATTTGAGAGCAGAAGAAAACCTTCACTTTGTATCGACGCTTTCATTGTTGGTCGATATTTCAGACTGTGTAATTTATTTTTTCCCTAGATCGGTTACACACAACACGGATGGGTTTCTTTATTTATTTTAATAATTGCAAAAAAGTTTCACAACTATTCTTAACTAAAATAATTTGACTTAATTGCATAAATTTTTATTCTTTACGTATTGCTGATCCAAAGTCGACTGAACTTTTTTGTAGAATTTATCGCGTTAAAGCACTGACATTTCAGTCGATATTTGTATTAATTGAGAGCCTGGTACAGTAAAAATTGATTCCAAGAAAATAATGTAAAAAAGCCAATATGACATTTTAAACCAAACACCACCAAATAACAATGAAAACAAGGGGTACGTACGACCACGATCATAACAGACAATTTAAATAGTAATAGAAATACCAAACATTTCAACCAAACCGCATAATGTGACGCACAACCATGAAATACCAAACATTTCAACCAAACCGCATAATGCGACGCACACCCATGGATTCTCTTTTGGAAATCAGGCTAATCAGTGAAGACACTTTCCGCCTCAAATACATTTTTCGATTGGAAGAGACTTAATTAAAATGAAAATTCCAGTTTATAGAAAACGTGTCGTTCCTTATTAGACTGTGCGGACTGCACATGCATGTAGCCCGATTTTCGGTACCCCTCGCAGATTATCATTAATCGTACTTATCCGATGTTTAACGGAAAGGGCCGAGAATGTGCGTTTGAAAGCCCGGTTTTCACAGAGCAAGGCTCAATTAATTTGTATTTTCTCATCTTATTTCTGCGAGAGCGCGGTACCAGACTCAATTTTTGACCAACAAATTCATTAGAAAATCGGTTTATCCCCGGAGTCCTATTATCGTTGATCAATGGGACATAACTCCACTGATTGAATGCGGTCCTAGACAGTAGAAGATAGATGGAGCAATAAATGAAATGTTCATTTGCGTCAGTGTAAAGTACCATGTGATACAAAGGCCAACCAGTGCAAACGAATCATTTTTGCCGCAAGCGCATGTATACTGAATTAAATGGTGAATGAAAGACGGGACGTGCGTTAAGTTTATATGAAACACATTGTGGAAAAGTGTACTTCATACAAGTGCGCTTTTGGGTTTTATAGAAATTTTCGTGTAAAAGCTTCACTAGTTCTTCTTGAATGCTCTGAGCTTTTATCAGTACATACGTACATCTCCAGGACCCAGAGGGTCAATAGCTGGGAGTTGGATTATTGCAACTAAAAGCTTCACTTGTATTCGCGTAAATGATCGGAAAATACTCTAAGAAAATACCATATCATTTGAGATAGAGATAATATACGGATCATTGCAGCCTATTAACCACTCCAGCGTCCATAATGTGTGTGATACATAGATATAATGGTTATTCTCATACTATATATGAATATTCTCATTCTATGAATATTAGAAAATCTCATTCTAGCAGAAGGATTTATTCAGATATAAGGGATATTCTTAAATCTGATGTTAGGAATATTCTATTATCAGATATAAGACATGTTCTATCATCTGATAGTAGGAATATTAGAAAATCTGATCATAGGAAAATTATATAATCTTAAATATTATTCTCAGGATAATGCAATATTGTTCTATCGAAATCTGATTTTTTTATTCTTCGCACTTCGTTCACTCGAGAATTTTCCTGTTTTCAAAAAAAAATTCGCTCGCCTCTTCAACTTTTTTCTCAAAAAAACAAACCCGTAGACCAACACATCAATTTGGAGTGGCCTAGCGGTTAAATGTATTCCACAATAATCTACCTTTTTCTACATGAAGATTAACAGTGTATGACTTTTACATGTATGGCACACCATCTGGTTACACATTGACTCTCAATGTATAAGAACTTATATGAACAGAAAGGAACAGAACAGAAAGTTTATTCATATAACTTGAACATTTCCAGTTCATCGTAACATATATATAACTGACAATATATAAGCAATAAGCACATGCATAGTAATGCGAAAGTGACCAAAATAGTACATAAAAGGTGTTAAAAATGCACTTCGGCCATTATATCACTCACCGTTTGCATTCAATTTATCAGTTCTCATTTTAAAAGCATTTTTACAATTTATTGCGAGTTTATTTAGGACTTTGGTTTTAGTGTTTGTTAACAAAAGAATAAATTTATGCATACTAGGTTGGTTATAATAGAATTTGTCAATATACATTTTTCTTATATCGGTATAAAGAGGACATTTACAAAATGGTATTCGTCTTCAATATCACCTGAGTTACATATAATACATTTACGTTCGTTTTTAGGAATATTTATAAGTCTGCCAGATTCAGTTTTTAACATGTGGGGCGAAAGTCTTAATTTTGATATGTATTTTCTTAAATTAAAGTTTTGGATTATGTTAAGGTAATCAGATAGTTCAAATCAATGTTTCAATTCTTTGTATAGAGTTAATGAACTTTTTAACATTTAAATCATTTAGCACAAACCTATGTAAATATCAATAAGTCTATTTTTAAATATCGGAATAAATACACTTGCATTTACTGATTCTGGATACATCCAAACATCTGCAAAACCAGTGTTTTGTAGCAAGTCCCGTACTTAGGTAATCCAATTGTCCAAGCGACCCCATAGCCTTTAAGCCTTTATCGGATAAAGTTTGAGTAGTTTTTATAAATGACCCACCACTTGATAGTACAATGCCGAGATAATTCAATGATTGAACCATTTCTATTTGCTGATTGTTATAAAAAATTGGCTCATTCATTGAATTATTTCCTCCCTTTTTATATATGACCACTTTTGTTTTTTCTACATTGACTTTCAACTTCCATCGTTCACATTTTTCGTATAGATTTTTGCAATCCTTTTTGTGTTTCGGAAAAAATTACAGCATCATCTGCAAACAATAACAAATAAATAGATAGCTGGTCTAACGTGATCATGTTTTTATTGTTATTACTCAAATAGATTTCAATGTCGTTAGCGAAAAGAGAAAATAGTATAGGTGAGATTGCCTCCCCTTGCAATAATTCAACCTCGCAATTAAAGAAATCCGACAAAGTCCCCATATGTCTAACACATTATTTCACTTCATCATACATAGACCGAATAATTTTTAACAATCTACCGTTTATTCCGCTCTTAATAAGCTTGTACCATAGTCCGTTGCGATATATTGAATCATAACATTTCATAAGGTCAATATAACAACAGTTTAGGAACTTTTATGTAAAATCTATTTTTAAGAATTCCTGACCTACGCATGTAATGTTAAATATAAAGATGATTCACAAATAATATTTAAAAACCAATGCCCTTTATAGAAAATAATCAAGTTAAAGTGGAAATAAATTATAACGTGGTAATTGGATTTTTGTGGAAAAGGGAATTTGTCAGTACACCTGGTATGCAGAATATAACACCCTTTAGTAGCATATGTACCAGTTCTTATGCTCAGAATTCAATGTCATCCTTATTTTTCAAATTGTAATATGTCTTTAATCGCCTCTATCCTTCGTTCTTTATTGTCGTGTTTGTTCCGCGCGCTGTGATTACAGACTTCAGGCGCTTCGCTGATTGGATTGGCGGCGTAATAAATCATCAAGTCCACTATACGACGTCTACGATTTGTTTTACATTTAAAACCCTGCTACATTCACCCACTGACATAGCAACATAAATATATTTAAGGCCTGGGGCTTAACTGTGTTTCAAAAGTAAAAAAAAAAGTTAAATACTTTGCAATACAAATCGAAGACTTACAGAGGGGGAAATCACGTGACAATAAAGATGGCGACGACAATGCCGAGACACTCTCAGACTGGCTAAGTGGATCAAATGTCGAACGATTTTAAGAAATACAAGAGATCATCTAAAATCAAAAGAATTAGAAAACATCATTAAGAAGGTATGTAAATAGTCAGTATTTGCAGAACACGCAATTGATGAAAGTGTAATTTAGCATCGTATGCTAAGAAAATGTACACAAATCGTCTTAAACTTGTTTTAGTGGCAAATTGCAGTAACTACGAAAGATGCCGCTCACGGCCTAAAATGCTGGTTTAGTCTGCAAATGCATCAAATATGCCTTTTGAACTCGTGGTATCGACATACATAAGCAGATGGCAACTTTTCCATAATGAAGTCTCCAAAATGATTTCTAAAGTAAAGTACACACTGGTCAAAATTTTGAAATAACTTAAAACACGATTTTGCTTATGAAACAGATTACGTACAACATATGGGTCTTCTTGATAATCCAAACAGTTTCACAATGTTGGATGTGTGTGCGAAATTCATTTAAAGTGGTTTTGTGGCGTGGACATAATTTCGATCGTAAAATCACACTCAATCGACGTATATGCCATTGAATGATATTTAATATTGGAGCTAGAAGAATGTGGACAGGACCTATTTATTGTCCATCTTTTTCATTTCAGTGGCATTGTTTACATATCCGGAAACGATATCAACGCACCAACGCTGGCTCGAACACTCGAATTTTGCTTTATAACAACAAATGTGTTAAGACCACAAGCAAGATGTAGACGCTTGCATAGTGTTTTCGTACAATTTGTTCAATTGTTCCCCCGCCACTATCCTTTCTCAAGTTTCAGTATCTTTTTTGTAACATATAATATAAATATTCGAAACGTGCATGCTTATGTTCGCGAAATTAGTGGGTTTAATAAGGTGAGTTTACATAAAGCAAATTTAATTCTTATTGCAAACAGAAGTACATTTAGCTTAAAACAAACTTTGATTTAGCAAATAAGCTGATAATTCGCCTGTGTTTATTGTGTGCGCGCGTCGTCGGAAACGGCAATCCGTTTTCTGTCACAATGCCTTATTCCATCATGACCGTGTGGTACGCTAATAATCACTATATAGTTTTTCAATTGTTAACCCATTTATGCCTAGCGTCTAGAAAAAAGCCTTGGTAAACAGCGTAGACCCAGATGAGACGCCGCATGATGCGGCATCTCATCAGGGTCTGCGCTGTTTGCTTAAAGGAATTTTTATAAGAATATTCTAAATATATAAACATACTAGACATCCCTAATTTTGGAAATAAATTGATACAATTTAAAAGGATGAGAGAGTCCACTAGGCATAAATGGGTTAATTAAGGCAGTTTCTAAGAACGAGACATTGATCTCCTTCATAAAGACAGGAAGAGACAGTATGGGTGCGAATATTATATAAAATGCATGTACTTATCAAGGCAAATGTCTGCTACTGCAGTAAAATGCAAAAGCTCTTCGGGTGTATATATATATACATTTATAAGAACTTAAGGTAGCGCACCCGTATTGATTTCCAGCGATTTCTTCGAAGATCGAAGAGCCTTTTTTTCAGTTTACTTATGGATATCTAATTTAAGCAGACACAACTGTGAAGTTGTCTTGGTCGAGTGATTAAGGCGATAGCCTTTTGGAATATTCCCGAGCAGGTTCGAATCCTGCAGACAACGCATACTTTTTGCGACGTGTTTTATTTCTTCTCTAACGTAATTTGATTTAATATAGCATATAAGCTATGTTTATTGTTAAATATGTTGCAATTTTTATGCACATTCTTCAATTTTTAAAATTTAAACAACGTAATTGCTAAATTGGGTAATAACTGCTGAAAATACGAATCATGCATGTTGCATTTTTATGTTCATTTAAAAAAGTAAACGGTAAATCTGTCTATTTCTTGGTATTTTTGCTGAATATAGTGTATCTATAAAATTATTAATTGAATGATACTATTTTGAATTTTATGACACTTTGTTTTTTACCAACTCAATTTCTACTTGGCTGAAACCACTTACATTTCATAACAAGTTATTAAAAAATAAATGTCTGTAAAAGAATACTTATTTCACCTTGTTTAAACTTTCAAAACCTTTACTCCATCTAAACACACCAACTGCATGCCCATATTTGGAAATATGGACGAATTATGGAACTTTTATATACTCCAGGTGTGCAAATAAACTGGACAAAGGCCGAGCGTGGGGTGGTTTTGAAAACAATAAGTTTTTTTAAAGCATGGAAGGCCTACCTTAAAATGTGCATGTAATTCAGTGAAATGATGCTGATTATGAAAATAATACATTAGATTATATTTGGAAAGGTGCCCATTACGGGTGCGCTACCTTAAGGCTATCAATGATCCCAACCTTTGACCTTGAAGGATGACATTGACCTTGACCTTTCATCACTCAAAATGTGCAGCTCCATGAGATACACATGCATGCCAAATATGAACTTGCTATCTTCAGTTCAATATTGCAAAAGCTATGGCAAATGTTGAAGTTTGACGCAAACAAACCAACAAACGAATCAACAAAAAGACAGGGCAAAAACAATATGTCCCTCAGTATAGACTGAGGGACATAAAAATGCAACAGTTGTTATGGCAGGGAATGTTTAATAAACATCGGTTTTATACATAATATCTGCCTAACCAATAGCTGAATTGCATGTGATTGTATATTGTTGAATTGGGCGTTGACTGCGTTAAACATCAAACTTCGTTTCTTCTCTTTTGACCGGGTCTGCGACTATAAGTGGTCTAGCTACGCCTCTTCATCCCTGATAGAAATTGTATAAAGACGTGTAAGACTTTATCGTTCTTTATTTTACGTTTCTTGCGAGAATAACAAACTCCATTCAGAAAACTAGTGTCTAATGAAGTAATACAATTCACCATGCCAAGACCAATCGAGTTCATGAGTGTTGAAAGGTTGTGTTGTCGTGATTGTGAATGATTGTTTCTGATAAATGGAGACGTTGATGTAAAGGTTGTCAAGAATCCATTATTATACAACTATATTTTTCTTATCTCTAAAACGTGATGTCTATGTTATACCATAAAGTAAACGTTTCTGGGGTCAAAATGAAAAAACTATAGCAGTATGAAACCATGTGCATATAAAACATATAGTTTGAACAAGACAATTTTGGCCATCATTATTTATATATTATGTTTTACGAAAGCGCCAACCTTACAAGGTGCCAAATACAAATAAAAATACAAATGTATGTCGTTTTTTGTCCACAATTAGCATATATACACAACTGTCGCCAATAATAGCAAATAGGTTTGCAACAAAAGTTAATATAGACCATACCTTGCACACAAGTTATCACATGATAACCGATAACATACACCATACCTTGCACACAAGTTATCACATGATAACCGATAACATGTAGACCATACCTTGCACACAAGTTATCACATGATAACCGATAACTCAATTGAAAAGGATGTTAAGCTTTTAGAAAAAAAAAACATACATTAAAAGCATATCACATTTTCTCAAAATGCACGCTCTTTTCAATATTTTCTGCATTTAAAGTTAACACATAAATGAAAAGAAGAGTGAAACGCTTAAAATGCGTTTCGAAATGCAGGTTAAATGAGTTTCATATAAATATGTTAGTATTTCTGTAATGTATATCTTTCTGCCATGAATATTAAAATGTTCTTTTAGTTCAAAAACGAAAACCCTTTGTCAGTGCTATTAATAAGCTACGTCAATCCGCGCTACAATTTCATTACTAGTTGCAAGGCCTGGATAATGAATACCGTATCTGTTTAAGGTAAAGTCGGTTTTGCATTTTTTAGTATTTTGTCCTTTTCCTGGAAATATAATTGTTGATATACAGATGCCTGATTGCGTATATCACGTCAACAGGGTTTAGATCAGTTAACGTTTTGAGGTAGGTCACATTACTCGGAATCAACGATATAGTCGTCATTTTTTACACAAAAAGTATCTGATTATACAAAAGAAAATATTTGATACCAATATATTATATTTTAAAGCAACAAAAACAGCAAAACAACATCTCATGATGTCATGATTATTGCGTCAAATGTAATACAACAAATTCACTACCGCTGAAAATAAGGGATCGCAGAGATTATATCGCATTATTTCTTTACACATTCGACCTGGAGGTATACTTAACAGAAAAAGAATGTTGCCCTATCGTTGTTTACTATATCAAGCTCTGCAAGCCTTTTCGTTATTTTATTATATGCCTCATCTGATATATTATACAACGGTAGGTAAATAACATATGATTCTCTATGTAGCGATAAGCACCTATAAACTGTTACAAGAACAAAACAAAAATAATTGACATTCACAAAATTGTGAACATCTACTGACTGATTTCATATTATCAAAGAATGTGTCCTTTTCAGGCCACTGACATTTCAGCTCACGTCTTGAAATGTAAACGAAGATGGTGAGCACTTGAAATAGCAAAAAAATTAGCAAAGACGGATCAAATCAACACTTGAAAAATACGTGTCAGTAATTTAGGCGGAAATGACCAGATAGTATAGCAAAATCTGAATAGACAGTTTTGCTTAACCCATTTATGCCTAGCATCTAGAAAAAAGGCCTTTGTAAACAGCGTAGACCCAGATGAAACGCCGCATCATGCGGCGTCTCATCAGGTGGTGCGCTGTTTGCTTAAAGGAATTTCTGTAAGAAATATTCTAAATATAGAAATAAGTATACTAGACATCCCTAATTTTTTTAATAAATTGATCCAATTTAGAAGGATGGGAGAGTCCACTAGGCATATATGGGTTAATGAAGTGCAAATATTATGAAACGCCGCATCATGCCAATGCCTATTTTTCTATATGCTAGGCATAAATGGGTTAAGATATGGAAACGACTTATTGAATACAGCTTGTGTATATTTGTCCGCCATGGTAAAATTATAGAAATTAAATTACTGCACATATACCCATTTTAATACAGTTAATACTATAAAAACCTATAGTCCTTGAAACGTTATTTCACTTATATCTACTTGTACTTAAACGTTATTTCACTATCTACTTGTACTTAAACGTTATTTCACTTATATCTACTTGTACTTCAACGTTATTTCACTTATATCTACTTGTACTTAAACGTTATTTCACTTATATCTACTTGTACTTAAACGTTATTTCACTTATATCTACTTGTACTTAAACGTTATTTCACTTATATCTACTTGTACTTAAACGTTATTTCACTTATATTTACTTGTACTTAAACGTTATTTCACTTATATCTACTTGTACTTAAACGTTATTTCACTTATATCTACTTGTACTTTAAATTATGAAGACCGTTTCTGTTAAAGTTTAAAGGAAATATTTGTCGGATACATGCACACATGTAAAACGAACTATACACTTATGGGCATGTATAATGATACTATTTTACTCTCAACATTGCATTATTTACTTTTCCAGTAGGTTTTCTTTCAATGTGCAGACTGTGCCAGACTGTGCTGTCAGCAAACGCTTCTGTGTTTCGATAGGCGATTTTAGCTCCCAATCGCCGAATTAAAAGAAAGTACGTACTGACCTAGTATGGTTAGAGTTCATTGAATTTAGTGCGGAAATTGCATTTTAACTACTAACATATATACATAGTAATATTGATTTTGTTACCTATTATAGTATACTGACACGTGACATTACTTTATTTATAAGTGTTTGCATTAAAGACGACGTACTTATGTATAAGTCTTAATAAACTATCTGTTCTGTTTTGTTCCTATCAGTCAATCTGAAATGCTGCGCAGGGGGGCTTTTCTGCATTTGAAGTTAGTGTACATGTATCACTCCATTGAAGTTCAAGTAACATTTGTTAATATAATCTTTAAAGTGTTTCAATGCTAATATCAATCACGAGAAAGTTTATTGTGTTTTTTATATCACAGTAATGCTGTATATGGAACAAGCACATAATTTCTAATAGTCATATTAATTGCGAACACGTAATTCTTGGCTCAACGCCGATACCGCTAAGTTTAATCTTTTCGTCTCAGTATCAAACATGTTGGCTGTGTGTCGTATGTGACGTATCAGAATGTCTGCACAAAAATGTGGGGATTTCCAAAAGTTAAGCATTTACGCTTTACTATACACACACGATATTATTTGACTTGACTATTTGATACCTATTTATGAGAAAACATAATGCTTTCTAAACCGCTCTGTTTACGTATGTTTAACAAAATGCGAAAATTGCATGTAATCATTCGGGTTATTATTGCAAAATTTGCTCAATATTTCTCTTTCCTTGACATTAACAAAGGTCAACAAAGGTCTAAACCTAGATCAGACAGCATATTGCTTATGATACATTGTGTTGCTTATGAAACATTGTGTAGCTTATGAAACAGTGTGTAGCTTATGAAACATTTTGTTGCTTATGAAACATGGTGTTGCTTATAAAACAGTGTGTGAAAAATTGTGTAGCTAATGAAACATTGTGTTGCTTATAAAATATGTTGTTGCTTATAAAACATCGTGTTGCTTATGAAACATTGTGTAGCTTATAAAACACTGTGTTGCTTATAAAACAGTTTGTTGCTTATGAAACATTGTGTAGCTTATGAAACACTGTGTAGCTTAAATGAAACAGTGGGTTGCTAAAGAAAGAATGTTTGTTTTATAATCTGCAGTCCATAAAGGCTTATCCGGGACGACACTTTCTGCCTGTACGTGAATGGATCGTTGCTGTTTAAATGAAGTCCCTTTCTAAGGAAATTCCAGTTTAGGCTGAAAATGTCGTCACTGATAAGCCTGTGCGGACTTCACAGGCTAATCTGGGACGACAATTAACGCACATACATTTAGCACCATTTTCAAAGAGAAAGGCTCATATGCATGTTTGAGAACATACAATCTTTACATAAAATCTGTTTAATTTTACTGATGCTAATAAACATGTGACTCGTCAACTGAAAAAATATATGGGAACTAACAAAGGGAGAACAGATGTCTTTATATCTGATCGATTTGAGAACAAATATTTTATTTCTGACCGATCGGAGAACAGATGTTTGATTTGTTACCAATAAGAGAACATATGTTTGATTTTTGACTAGTAAGACCTTAGTCTTAGTTTACACAACCTAGAACATTATATCAAGTTTGTCAGATATTCGTCAGTTTTCTACACAATATTTCATCGCTGAAGTGTATTTATTTTAATAACGTTTTGTTTATTTTTTATAACATCTACATCAAACACTTTTGTAATGATAGATCTGACCCTTCGGAAGATAACATGTCGTCGAATGTTCGCCTGCATAAACAGTTATTGTTCTGCATGTCGTCACTTGCTACTGACCACACAATATGGTGATGTTACGGATAAAAAAAAAGTATGTTATTCATCAATTAAACGTATCTTTTCGCCACCTAATATATTCTGACACGTCTGCCTAGTAAATTAAGTGCAGGGCTATCGTATGTTTAAGGACGGGATCTGTGATTTCTTTATCTTCAAAAGTATATATCGCTTATATCATAACCCGATCGCTGATCAATTTGTTCCAGTGAATAATACTGTTTTAGTGTTATAATGCATAGTGTAATCAGGAGCGTAGCTGGTATTAGGCACAGCAGGCCCGGGCCAACTTTTTTTATGCCAACAAAAATTCTTCATCTTTAAAACGCATTAAAATGTTGACCCTGAGGGGATGAGGTGTTAGAAATCTGCATTTCATATTGACATAAATAAGACCATGGATTCTGGTCGTGTTCAAAGGACATATCTTCCAATTATCAACTCTACTTCTTTCTATGTGCATAGATTCTGACTCGCTTCTTTTCATGGGACTTGCTGTTACAATTTTACACAGATCTACATGAAGATCTACTTGTCCCCCTTTTAACACTACAGTAAGTTGTAATCGATTATCGTTAAGAAACAATTAGTGTAATAGATGGACTTTAATTAAGTTTTACACTCAACACGTTACGGTGCCGTTATTGACATGCAGACAGTATTATTGAAAAGAATTCCTATTGTTTGACTTGTGAATAAGTGGAGTGTTACACTTTTAAATGTTTTGTTCCATATTGTTTTAAAATTTAGTTCTCTGTTATAAAGATAATACAGTAAAATATAGTCCTCTGACATTGAGATAAAACAGTAAAACATCAAACGGACCCCCGTGTGTATGTATCATATCCGGGCCTACAGCTAAAAAAATGCTAGCTACGCCCCTGGTTAATATTGTAATAGTGGACAAGATAAGTATTGATGCAAAGCATCAAATGGCGTCGGGAATTTCAGTGTAAAAGGCATTCAGGGAAGTTACATGGAACGATTTTTTTCTACTGTAAATATAAATATATTGGCCGATTATTTTAAACAAAACAGAAAAAGATACTGGTATAACCATTATCAATGATTTTGTGTTATAACCCCAAATAACCATTATCTATGATGTTGTGTTATAACCCCAAATAAACATTATCTATGATTTTGTGTTATAACCCCCAAATATTTCATAGTTCATTTTATTTACATTGGTTTCCTTTTTTTACTGGCATCCGTGTGCAGTTTTCATTAATGGAACAGAACTGTGTAGGTTTTTAAAAATCTGCTTCATCTTGTAAGCGTAATTTCGTATTTTTCTCAACTTCAAGGGGAGATGATTCTGACTTTATTCTTACGTTGCTCATTTACGATAGGGGTTGAGTACTCATTGATATGAAAACACTGTAAAAGTTTTAATGTGTTTACG
Organism: Dreissena polymorpha; assembly: GCF_020536995.1. Classification (NCBI taxonomy): domain Eukaryota; kingdom Metazoa; phylum Mollusca; class Bivalvia; order Myida; family Dreissenidae; genus Dreissena; species Dreissena polymorpha. The sequence continues at coordinate 4,238 of NW_026273436.1, read as the reverse complement.
ACACCCCCCACCCTCTCACACATATATTTCATGGGCATGATAAAAACAAAAAATGGTTACAATAAAACAGCATATTTATTTAAAGTAAAATGTCTACATCAAAACAAAAAGTTAACATAGAACACAAATAAAATAATTTGATTCTACTGGGGCTTGAACTTTAGGCCCCTCACATGTGAAGCGAGCGTGTAACCACTACACTACGGAACCGCTTGAAAAATCACCTTCTAACTAAGATAAAATCAATAAGCTTTTAATAGTCGGTTTTAATGTAAACCCGGAAGTTTAAACGCTGGATAGTGATGGGGGGTTAAAGGTCTATAACAAAGGGTCCATACCACTGGCAAGATACAGGTCAGGCCTGCGGCCTTCTATATGTGGTTCTTAAAAAAACCTGTAGGAGGACTTGATAGTAATGAGACTGGGGTGCTGTGATGGTGCTCCTCATTGATAAGCGGCTGCTTCCTTTATCAAGACTCATTATTACAATTAATAATACGTGTCGCGCTTCGCGTTCTATATCGCCTTTATTAGTAACTAGGTGGTTGCTAGGATAACGACGTTTACTAAATAGTTTCTTCCCTCTAATGATGAAATCTCCTTTGGCAATCTTAGTTATGTCTTAGTGACTCTTTCTTACGTTTGAATGAATGTCCCCTTGCATTTCAGTACAGACCTACTTGAATTGTGAATGTATTAGTGTCTTAATTGCGCTGTAATTGTGTTGCTGTTGTTGTTGTTGTTGTTGCTGCTGCTGCTGTTGTTGTTATTAAAATTAGAGAAAAGTAACAGGGAGTATTACAATATCAGAGCATATAACTTGATGTGCAAAATGACATTCCAGAAACGTGTAGTGACCGTGTATACTTGCAACGAAACCATTTCGACTAAGATTCCCTCAGACTTCACTAGTTCCGGTGTATTCCCCCCCCCCCCCCTCCTCCTTATTTCCCATTGTCCCACCCTAATTTCCATGTTTTCATCGTGATCCTCGTATTTCCCTGTGTGCACTGTTTTCGTATCATAGGTTCCTTTACATGGCAATATCTATGTGCGGTGTACGGCGTTTTTCAACAGTTACGCTCGATGGTGACGATTAGTCGTAGAGGAAACAAAAGCAAAACCCAATTGCTTTAACCCATTTATGCCTAGTTGACTCGCCCATTCTTCTAAATTGGATCGATTTATTTCTAAAATTAGGAATGTCTAGTATATTTATTTCTATATTTATTTATAATATTTCTTACAGAAATTCCTTTAAGCAAACAGCGCAAACTCTGACGAAACGCCGCATCATGCGGCGTCTCATCTGGGTCTACGCTGTTTGCAAATGCCTTTTTTGTAGACGCTAGGCATAAATGGGTTAAGTTTTGCAAAAAATGACGTGTTTGAATGGTTTTATTTATACTGAGCATGATAATGTGTTTTTTTCTACAATAATTTTACCAATAATAAACACGACAATCTCAATTACCTTATTGCATGGTTGACACAGCTGCTGTCGAAGTCCCTATGCTCCTGGGCGTATACTAAAAATATATCCAGAAAGCTAGCTTAGCCATTAACCGTATTCTATTCCAATTTTTATTCTACTGAATATTCATCACCAAAAAAAATTAAACTAGCCATATAATAAAAAACCCGTATAAAAATTCCAGCGATATCACACAGGGAACATTGAATCAAACACCTGATTCCTATAAAGTCAACATCGTGTTAAGCTGTATCAATGATTTGCGCAATAATCAGCAGAAGTACTAACAACACCCGTTAACACGTGGACACCGGTTGACAATATGATAGTCAGAGGCTGAAAACCAATAGCATCTCTAGAAGAAGTCTGTCAACACTTCCCGTTACCATGGTAATAATTTATCGGGTTTTGATATTTGTTAAAAGATGCTTGCGAACGATATGGATGTCTGATCGCCACGAAATCTTCGATAAATTCCTGAACGGAACTTAGGAATGAGGTAATAATGAATGGGAATATGGAACAGGTTTGTTATCATGACAGACAGACAGACAGACAGACAGACAGACAGACAGACAGACAGACAGACAGACAGACAGACAGACAGACAGACAGACAGACAGACAGACAGACAGACAGACAGACAGACAGACAGACAGACAGACAGACAGACAGACAGACAGTTTATTTCAATCCAATAAGGCATTTAAGCCCACGAGGACATATATACAATACAAGTGTTGACGAACAGTGTAGACTAGAATACAAAATTTTAACAAAAGTTGTAGTTGTATGTTTCCAACATCTGGAGAAGATCGCTTTGAGAACAATATTTCAAAAAGCATACATGCAAGATAATTCTGGAACGTTTTCTAAGCATTTAACCAATCTTTTTTAAACTATAATACAATATGTTCTTATCTTAGAGGTTTCTTCACTCAACTACTTTGGGTAGTATAGCTGCCTATATTTATTTTTGTCCTTGTACCGATTACTGGATGATATTCTATTAACAATGTAGAAACATAGAAATTGGCTTTAAAAATTTAGCTTACATTTATCCTAATTTGTTTCGTACTATCAAATATCATCATATAAGCATGATAGTATGTTGTTTAAAGGAAGCATTTTCGGGCTGTTTTCTAAACATATGCATCGATTTAACAGACAACGATATACCATACACATTTACATAATTATGCCATATTACACCACTTTATCCTGCATTAAATGGTTACTCTACATCGGTCTCTTCGGATATGTTTATAAATTTAGTTCAATTTTACTATTACGAAAAACAAGTAAAATAACCAATCGCAAAGAAACCTTTAAATACAAAAATATAATATACATTGTAGTTTAATTATTAACATGTATGAGTTATATATCTATCACACATGGAATTTTATCATCTATGAAATTAACATTAAGAGTGCCATAGATATATATGTCTTACCGAAACGAAAATGTAAGACTGATATCATAGGCAACTGCTATCACTAACATCTGTACCTAACAATTTATATCCACATTTCATATATTTGTCTTACCGAAAGAAACATGTAAGACAAATATTGTGGAAACTAGACTTATAATGACACGTTATAATACATTAATTGCAAGATCGTGAACTACATTATGATTTAACGAGTAAGACAGACATTATAGATGTTTTGTCATATCTATTCATACGATAGAAAGCTTATATGGTGTGATATTAACATAAACAGCAGAATTAATTTTGCTTTAAACAATTTCAGATTAGTTCACTACAATACTGTAAAGTTGTACAGAGCAACGCTATTATAGCCTGGTAAATATAATAATACAAAGGGTATTAAGGCAACATGTCTTATCTATTAATCGTAATAGAAAAATGCATGTAAATATTATAATGTAATCGTATTTCACTACAATACATTACAGTTGTAAATAGCAACGCTATCATAGTCTGGTAGACTTAACAATTAAAACGGCATAAAGGCCTCATATCATATTTATTATCCGTATTACAAAATGCATGTAACAGTAACCAACAATCATGTAAACATAGTTTGCGTATGGTTTCTGTAATATACCAAGGAACATACATAGTACATCAGACATATTAACAGTTTCAGCAGAAACACATAGAAAACATGAAATATATACAATTCAAGCACATAGAAAGCATATATTTACAGTATCACACGAAACACATTGTGCATCAATTTTACCATGTCAATTTCTGTACATTACCTCATTTCTATTAATAAATGCTTTATGAATATAGGTCCCTAAGTTTCTAAGTATATTGCTATGACCTCTGTCAATGCCTATTATAACCTTTAAATAGTCAGTTACGATGTACACATAGTACGATTGTCAATGTCATGAGTAAATCATGTTTGTTCTACAATTATTAAATGTTATACTAGTATAATCAATATAATGATATATTGATAAGTTCTTTGCATATTATTTATTAATTCATCTTATTATAATGATTACCTTTGTCATAAATTACATTTAACTCGCAGTATTTCGCGGTATTTTTTCTTTTCCGCCATCTTGAATGTTTACTATTATATGAAGTCATTCATTGAAATTGTGCTAAATCATATGTCATTCATAGAGAATAATAGGTTAGTGTTGATTATAGATCAGGTTTATCATGCGAGGCTTAGAAAACAAAAAGCACGAGCCTTGGCGAGTGCTTTTTCGTTTTCGTGCCGAGCATGATAAACCTTATCTATAATCAACACTACCTATTATTCTATTTATC